>NW_006400007.1:2901528-2941376 GCF_000299155.1 Elephantulus edwardii
GGGTATTATGGTTATCACAAGAGTCCACAATTAAGGTTGCATAGTGGAATGTACTTGGGGTGGTGCCAGGGGTGTGGGGAGATTGTGTACCAGGGAGGGAGTCTTTCTTTTACTTTTGAAAGAGAGGAGTGAACTGGGGGGCGGGGGGAGAGGGCTGGGCGGGTAGAGAAGTGCAGCAATGAATGAATGGAAATCAAAATTCTCTGTAAATGTTCATTAAAATTATTAAATAAAATAAAATAAAGAGTGAGTTTCAAATCTACAGTACATCACAATATGCAACATAAGAAAAACAATCAACATAATTTACCACATTGACAAAGCAAATAACAAGAACCATAAGATCTTTCCAATTGATTCCGAAGAGACATTTGATATATCCAACACCCTTTACTGATTAAGACAGTCAGCAAAATTGGAATAGAAGGGAATTTCTTCAACATAGTGAAAATGTAGATACAAAATGGAGAAAAAAAACAAAAACCAATAAGCCAATATCATTCTCAATGAAGAAAGACTAAAAGCATTTTCATTGAGAACAGGGACCAGACACTGTCCCTGTCACCACTTCTATTTGACATTGTATTGAAAGTACTTGCAAGCACAATACAAGAGAAGGAAATAATAGGCATCCAGATTGGTAAAGAGTTAAAAGTGTCTCTATATGCAGATGATATGACAGTATACACAAAAAATTCCAGACTCAACAACAACAAAAAGAACAAAACACCAAACTGTTAGAGCTAGTGGGCCAACTTAGCAAGGTGACAGGATAAAAGATCAATATCCAAAAGTCAGTGGGATTCCTCCACCATAACAAAGAGAACTCAGAAGGAAACCAAGAAAGTAATACCATTTAAAATAGCCAATCACAAATTGACATACCTGGGAATGACTCTAACCAGAGACACCAAAGACCTGTACAAAGAAAACTACAGAACACTTTCGCAAGAAACAATAAGAGACCTAAATAAATTGGAAAATGTTCCCTATTTATGGATAGGAAGATTTGATATAGTGAAAATAACAGCCCCACCAAAAGCAATCTACATGTTCAACAAAGTCCCAATCCAGATACCATATTAATTTTTCAAGGAGATAAAAAGGAACACTGTCAAGTTTATTTGGAGAAGAAAAAGATCATAAATAAACGAAGCACTTCTGAAAAACAAGAATGACGAGAGACTTAGCATTCCCTGATCTTAAAACATACTATATAGACCTAGGACTAAAACCAAAGAATATAAACTTCATTAAAGAAAAGCTTGGAGGAACTCTAGAAGTCCTAAACCACAACATTAACAGTCTTCCAAGCATCCTGAAAAATCTACACAGGAGAGGATAAAATAGATCAATGAGACCTTCTAAGAATCAAATCCCTATGCACATCCAAAAACTTTTCCAACAGGGTAAAAAAGGGAAGCCACAGACTGGGAAAAAGTATTTGGTAATGACAAGTCAGAAAAGGGACTTATATCTAGAATTATAAAATACTCGAGAACCACAACAAGACAAAGGTAAACAAGCCAATTGAAAAAAATGGGCACAGGATATGTGCCCACCAAAGAAGACATTCAGATGGCAAACAAATACACGAAGAAATGTTCAAAATCCCTAGCTCTAAGAGAGATGCAAATTAAAATAACCATGAGATATCATCTCACCTTGGTAGGAATAGCAAAATTTAACAGAACAGCAAACAACAAAAGCTGGCAAGGTTGTGAAGAAAGTGGAACCCTTATTCACTGTTGATGGGAGTGTAAAATGGTGTAGCCACTATGGCTTTTTTTCTCAAAAAGTTGAAAACAGAAATATCATTTGATCCAGCAATTCCACTACTGGGAATATACCCTAAAGAAACCACAACTGCCACCCAAGCAGAGTTTACTGCAGCTTTGTTCACAATAGCAAAGAGTTGGAAACAACCTAAGTGCCCATCAACAAACGAATGGATAGAGAAGCTGTGGTATAGTCACACATTGGAATACTATGCAGCACTGAAAAACAAGAACTCATGAAATATTCAAAATGGATGACCCTCGAGGACATTATGCTGAGTGAACTAACTCAGTCACAAAAGGACAAATACTGCATAGTGCCACTGTTGTAAAACAGGACTGACATCGGGGTTGGTGGGAGACTGAGAAAGATGGGATAAATTATGTATTGAAACAGATGAGGGAGAGAACTGTTTTAAAAGGAATATATGATTAGATGTTATTATCATGACAGGAGTCCAGAACCAAGGCTGCATAGTGGAGTGGACTTAGGGGGAGGGATAGTATAACAATGAGAGAATTTTTTTTTTACTTTTCAAAGAGAAGAATGAACTGGAGGGGAGGGGTGGGCAGGGAGAAAAATGTAACAATAAATGAATGGAAATCCAAAATCTCTGTAAATTTTCATCAAAATTAACAATAATAATAAATTTTTAAAAATACTATATAACTTGTAATAACCAAAACAGCATGGTACTATTACAATGATAAACACATAGACTAGTGGAGTAGTAACGAGAAAGCATAAATTAACCCATCTATTTACAATTAGCTGGTGTTCAACAAGAAAGCAAGTCTATCACATGAGGAAATAAGAATCTCTTAAAAAATTATTCTGGCAAAACTGGACTTGTATGTGCAGAAAGCTAAAAGCAGGATCTATATTTCACACCACATTAAAAAAAAATCAATTCAAGATGGATGAAAGACCTAGGGGTAAAGCCCCACACCATAAAGAGCAAAGAAACAAAACAGGAGGAACTCTGAAAGCCCAGTCTGTGGTATAAAGAGGCTGGCAAATACAGACAGAAATGCACAACCAGGAGAGGTTAATATCGATGAATGGGACCTCATAAAAATAAAGTCCCTAGCAACAAAAACTTTTCCAATAGGGTAAAAAGAAAACCTATTGATCAGGGGGTGTGGGGGGGGAACATTCTGCAATGCCATATCAGACAAGGGCCTCATAATGAACTTCTACAGGATCCCACATGGCTTCCCCATGAAAAAGACTGATAAACCAATTACAAAATGGGAGGAAGGAAGAGACATGGAAAGAATTTTCACAGAGGAAGACATTCAGATGGCCAACAGACACATGAAGAAATGCTCAGTCACTGGCAGTAAGAGAGAAGCAAACCAAAACCACAATGAGATACCATATCACCCTATTAGCAGTGACAAAGTTTAACAGGACAGTAAGAAATAAATGTTGGAGTGAATGAGGAGGGATTGGAGCTCTCATACACTGTTGGTGAGACTGTAATATGGCAGAACCACTCTGGAAGGCAGTTTTGTGTTTTTTAAAAAAAAAAGCAAAGAAATTCCACATGGCCTACCTATTCTATTGCTAGGAATATACCCTGAGGATAACAGAACTAAGACACGAAAGGATATTTGCACACCTATGTTCAGAGCAGCATTATTCACAACAGCAAGAAAATGTAAACAGACAAAAGGTCCATCAACAAACAAATGGACTGAGAAATTGTGATATTCACATGATGGAACGAATACTATGCAGTACTCTGGAGCAATAATTTTGACAAATAATATAAAATATGGGAGAGGTTGGAGAGCATTATTCTTAGTGAACTAACTCGGGCTCATATGGAGAAATACTACATAAGACCATTATTGTAAAAACAGAGATTACTAGTAAGATGTATACAGAAGTCCCAAGGAAGAAGGGGAGGGAAGAGACGGGCTGAGGGTGGAAGGGGAGGGAGAAATTTTGAGGGTACAGAGTTATGTAGGCAGAGTGAGGGGTTGAAGAAATTAGGAAAGATCCAGTGTGGGTCTAAAAAGGCAAGGTAATGATGGGCATGGATCAATGGTGATGAATTAAAAAAAATGTTTAGGAATGATACTATGAAACACAATGTGAACAGAGGAAATGTGTGAAACATGTGTATATGAATGAAACACAATAGGAAATTTTTTATGCAAACCAATATTAAAATATGTGAAAATGGCAATTGATCACCAAGAATTACAAAATGGATGATGATTATAACATTAAACAACCATCATACTGCATCACTGCATAAAATGTCAAGTTACACTGCTATGTAACTGACAAAACACTGAGCTTCGTAACTCAGTCAAGATGACATAATTTTACACATTACAGTCAGCGGTACTGTCATCTCCTACTTTAGCATTTGTTACTGCAATACTGTTAATGCATATCAGTTACTGATACTTTTTATTGCTATAAATACAAAATTTCAGATAACATAGAGTTAGTATTAAGAAGACAAACATCCTCACCACTGAACCAATTGGCAGCACCATGACAAATGGAGAAGCGATTGAGGTTCTTAACAATTACAGCTTGCTCAGCTCCACTGTCAACACTCTTAACACCAGCAGTCAGAAAATCAAAAGATTAATTGCATTGGGAAAATCTGCTGTCAGGTACCTCTCCAGAGTGCTGAAAAGCAATGATGTCAGTCTAGAGACAAGGTGCACTTCATCCTGGCCATGGTCTTCACAATTTCTTGCTACACATGAGAGAGATGAACAATGACAAAAGATGACAGAAGAATTGATGCCTTTGAATTGTGGTGCTGGAAGAGTCTTGAACATATCATGGACTGCCAAGACAACAAATAGATCTGTACTGGAGATGGTGAAACCAAGTTGCTTGTTGGAAGCTAGGATTTTGAAGCTCTGTCTCACATACTTTGGGCTCATGGCCAGCAGAGACCAGTTCTTGGAGAAGGATGGGAGGATGTACAGTGCAGGAGAGGGCGACTCTGGATGATTTGGGTTGATACAGTAACCGTGGCAATGGGGGCTGGTATGTCGGAATCAGTGAGACTGGCTCAGGACAGGGCAGGGTTCAGAGCTGCTGTATATAGGGTCACTATAGGTCGCAGGCTACTCAATGGCACATAACAACAACAAAAGAGATATTCTTTTTTGTTTGCTTGTTTTATGGTTGAATGATCTGATGTAGTACATGGAGAGTTGCACTGTTAACTCACACATCCCTGGTGATTCAAATATACTAGCTGCTCTGTAAAATATAGGCAATTTCTTCCTGTGCTATTTCTTCCTTTCTCAGAAACCCAGTGGTCACCTATGAGTCAGTTCCAACTCAGTGGCAAGAAATGTGAGAATATTCCAATATATGGATATACTGTATTTTATTTACCCATTGAAGCACTGACACATTTGGATTATTTTCAGTTTTTAGTTACTATAAATAAGGCTGCTATCAATACACAGATACAAGCTTCAGTGTGAACATACATATTTATTTCTCTTAATTACATACCCAAGAATGAACATGCTATATTATATAGCACCTCTATGTTTTTTGAGTAACTACTAAACTGTTTTCTAAAATGTTCCACCAGTCATGTCTCAGTGATTAAAAAGCTTTGTATTTTGATTACAGTAATAGAGTTTACACAACAGTATACATCTGTCAAAACTCAAATTGTATAGTTTAAATCAATCTTATGGCAATAAATTATCTTTTAGTAAAGTTATTTTAAGTAAAGACTATTTTTTTAAAGTAAGTTGACTGATATGGTTTTTCTTCTATTCCTCAGACTGTCATAAGTTAATTATAACACAAGTTAGTTTAACTTATCATATTATTCTTACTACCTTATATTATCAGTATCTTCCAATAAGTAAGATACAGAGCTACAATAGAACTTTAAAAGCACATCACCAGCCCTGCAACTCCAAAGGCACGTGGTTCGAATGCACCAGATGCTCCACTGAAGGAGGAGGGGCAGCCTCCCCTGTGCCAGTGGAATCCAATCTGACAGCACAGAACAAGAAAAAGAAAAAAAGTTCATCGCTCAAATATTTAGTCCTTATTACAGTATATGGTTTTTCCACAAGTACATTTAAACACTTCCACAAAATCTATCAGTAAATTTGATCCTTGTCTTTGCATATTGAAATATTACATATAAACCTCTGACTGAACATTAAGAAAGACAACATTGTCAGATTACTGCTGCAACACTGTACATAGTACATATTAAATACATTAAGATGTAAAATGGGGGGAGGAGGAAGGCCAGTAATAACTCCAATAAACCAAGACTGACTATAGTGAGTTTGCCTTTCACATCTAGAAATAAGCTACAGTAAATGAACACAAGTTTTTCAAGACTTGTCTATTTCCCAAAATGCTACATTCTTTATAGTTCTACAGCAAAAAGCAGTTAAGCTGCACTGATAATGATCAGTATCTCCATTACAAGTCTGTTTATTTGGGTCAAAATCATTAAGCTCACATGTAATTTAGTTGCTTCATGTTACACCTTTGTTTTTATCTGATTCCAGATAACAGGCAAAAAAGCCTTTTGATGTCGTTTTAGTAGTTTATACCAAGCCACGTAAAAGAGGAACCAACATTTCTTTCACTCACTTGACTTAAATTAAGGTGACTGTAATTTGAATAGCCTACCTTGATCCCTAACAGTCTCAGATTTTAAAAGTACTAAGCTGGGATACTGGCTTTTCTACATTTGGGCCCCATATTGACTACTTTCAGTGATTTTTACTACTATACTAAACAATGACAATGGAATACATATGATGACAGCAATGCACTGAGATACTGGAAGCTACGTAGAAGAAAAACTCACTGCTATCAAGTCAATTTCAACTCACCACAACTCTCCATTGGTTTTCTAAGGCTGTAAATTCTAAAAGGAGTAGACCATTTCATTTTTTGCCCATGAACAGCTGGCAGATTCAAACTTCTGATCTTTTAGTGACCAGCCCTATACTTAATCCACTATACCACTAATGAGAAAAGCCAGAAACACAGACACCTTCATATTTCAATGAGTCACAAGTCAGAGGGTAGCCTAGAAATTTAAACACTTAGATTTGGTAAAAGTATTTAAATATAATCGTGGAAAACCATATACTTGAAAATATTAGACTACGTCACTAAAAATTGAGCTTTTAACGTTCACGTCCAGGTCTACCACTTATCAACTATGTGACTTTCTGCTAGTCAGTCTCTGAGCTTTAAATCACATAACCTGCAAAACTGCTTAACGGGACTCATCTTGCCTAGCGTGATCATGTGGGAAAAAAGTACATAAACACCTAGAATGTCATCAGAAAATAACATCAAGCTTATAATTAATTTAATTTATAAATTCTGTTATTTTCTTTCTCTTCAGTAAACTTCTCTCACTTTAATACTCAAGGGCAATGTCCTAATTACAATGAACAAATAAATATAAATTGAGAACATGCTTTGATCAAATTCTTGAATATGGCATTATAGAAACTAAAAAAGCAGCACCTCAAAAACACACATTCTCCTCTGAAAGCACTGTTTCTGACCATTCTTGAAATTTTTAAAAACCTGTTTTCAAGTTGTAATTTACCTAGACCAATGACTTGGCAATATATTTTAGGAAGTGAAATGGTGTCAAAAAGTAAAAGTCTCAATAATACAGATTAGGTGTTACAAAAAATATAAATATACAAGGCTTAAGGAGAAGTAATTAGAGCAGAAAACATTAGGGAAGCCCTAAATCTCATAGTTCAGCCAGTTAAAATGTCAATAAGCCTGTTTCCTCCTCTTTGCAATACACTGCTGATGGCTTTAAGCAAATGTCAGTTGGCCTACTTTGGAAGTGTTTGTGGTTTGGTTCAACAGACTTAGTTTTTCTCTGAAGCACTGTAAACACCGTCGTTAAAGTTTTACAGTAAACTCTTCTTGAGAAGTGAATTAAAATTTTCAATTCATACAGCTGAGCAAATCCAAAGCTTTCTTTTAACATGATTAAGTTGTCGCAAAGAAATTAAAATAGTAGTTTATACTGAAAATCCATTAGAAGTGCCTGTACTTGAAAATTTACTCCCATTTCAGAAAAAAAAAAAGGCAAATTAAGAAAAGCTCAAGTTTACTAAAGTTGTTCTGCTCATGTTTGAGCCCTGAAAATAACTTTTGCCATTCATAGTGTGGGGAACCCAAAACACACTAACAAATAGGATTCTTGACTGTGTGGGTGGGCTGTTTACAAAATTACAAATTTTTAAAAATACTTAACATTTTTTCACACCAAAACAGGACTGAAAAGGGTTGGCAGTAAAGCCTTTTAAAATATCAAAATGTGAAACCAGCTTCTCTTCCTATATAGAAAATAATCTATAAAAACTGACTGCTCAGATTTTTCCAGAACAGACTTCTATTTTCAAAACAAAAGTATTGAATGCCTACAAGAAGTTATTTCAAAACATTAATGAGCTGAGAACATTTGGGTATGCATCAAACTCCAAAAGAAAAAGAGTAAGATTAACTCTAGTTCAGACTCAAGGCCAAATAATTATCTATCTCCAAAAAACTAAGGAAATAGCATGAGCACAGATAAAAGTTTTATTAGCATAAAAAACCTTGTTACACATTTGGTCACTGATAAATGGTAAACAACGCTTTACAGAAAAGATGATTAATAGCTTTAAAATGAAAAAATGCAATACAATGTATTATGAGAAAATCACGCAGATAACAGAAACATACATACACATACTTAAAAGTCAGTTAAAAAACACATGAAAGGAATTTGCACTTAAGACATAATGCAAATTAGTACTATGTAAATGTAACTTGTTGTTGATTGTCTTCGAGTTGAACATGACTCATAGTGACCCTATGAACAAAAGGTCTGAAGCATTTCTGTAACTATCAATATTTAAAGTTCACAGAGTTTCAGGAGGCATGTTGTTTAGGAAGTGGATGTAACTCGTTCTGAAAAAATATTTTAAAATGTTTACACTAAGCTGCTAATATAAGTCACATACACTATATAATTAACACCTGAGAAAGGAGAGAGAGAGAGAGAGAGAAGGAGAGAAGGAGAGAGAGAAGGAGAGAGAGAGAGAGAGGAGAAAAAAGAAAAGAAAAGGAAAGAAGTCCTGTTTTTATATCTCTAGTAACACAGAATTAGAGGTGTTCTCGTCTTTTACATCTCGTACTTCCCTGAATAGTCTCCTATGATCCCTGACTTCAGAGCTAATCATTATTAGTGAAAAGAGTATATAATACTATGGATTTCTATTTAGCATATTAAAGTATTAGTGTTGTCATCAGTGGTGGTGGTAGTGGTATTATGTGCCATCAAGTTGACTTCGACTCACAACAACCTTATGACCAGTGGCTGTGAACCTTGTCCCTAACCTCATCATCTCCCACACACCTGACCTCATTGCTTCAGTCACTGTGTCAAATCATCTCAACCATGGTCTTCCCCTCCTGCACTGACTCTCCACCCTTCCAAGCAAGATGTCCTCCAAAAACTAGCCCCTCCTGACAACATGTCCAAAGTATATGAAAAGAGCTTCACAATCCTTGCCTCCAAGGAGCAATGTAGTTTCACCGTCTCCAGAACAGACACGTTCTCTCAGTCTATGGAATCTTCAACACTCTTCACCAGCACCACAACTCAAAAGCATCAATTCTTCTTCTGTCACCTATTGTCATTGCCCAGCCTTCTGATGCAGAACAAGTAATTAAGAAGACTATAGCTTGGATCAGGTACACCTTAGTCTCTAGACTAACATCATTAGTCCTTAATACTATGGAGAGATCCCTGACAGCAGACTTTCCCAAGCAACTTGTCTTTTGATTCTCTGACTGCTGGCACCAATAGTGTTGATTGTGGATCCAAGCAAAATGAAACTGTTAACAATCTCAATCTCTTCTCCATCTATCTTTGTCTTGATGTTGAGATGTAATCTCAATATTGAAGACTGCAGTCTTTGATCTTCTGTAACACAAACTTCTTGTCCTCCTCAGTTTTGGCAAGCAAGGTTGTGTCATCTGCATGATGCAGGTTGATCAGTCTTCCTCCAACCTTGATGCCATATCCTTCTTCATACAGTCCATATATAGACTGAAAAGGACACATCCTTGTTGCACTCCTTCCATGATTTTGAACCATGCAGTGTTTCCTTGTTCCTATTCTAAGTTTTTCAAATGTTCTGAGATTCCCATTCTTCTCAATGTCAGCCACATTTTGTTGTGATCCACAAAGTTAAATATCTTTGCATCGTCAATAAAACAAAAATAGACACATACCCATATAGTTCATTGCACAAAGAAGGTGTTAAAATACTATCTTGCAACTTTTTCATTTGGAACTAGGTTCTAGAAATAAGGATTTCTATAAGAGGCATCTCGTTGAGGCAAGGGAACCAGAAAAATATGGCAGGAGATGATGCTGGAATAGTGCCCAGAGAAGGAATCAAGTCACAAATGATCTAGTGAATTTACCCAGAATAGCTATAATTCACTTTTTAATTCTAACAATTAGTAGGTTTCTTTGTACTTTCTACATATCTAATCAAATCATCTATATACTTTTCATTTGTTTTTCTTGTCTAGATTTTATAGAACAATGGTTCACAGAAGTTTTGAGAGCAGCCATCTTCAGCTGATCAAAAAGGTATTCACTACGTTGATAACAGATTTTTGGGGGAGGGTAAATAATCATCATTTTTCTGTTCCTAGTTTACTGAAGAGCTCTGGTAGCACAATCCACAGGGAAATGACAGTACCTCTCTGGCGAGTCAGATCCACCAGTAACTCCAGGGAAGAAAGGTGAGCAATCTCATCCATGAAGTTTACAGCCTCTGACAACTGCTGAAGGTCAGCTATGAGTCAGTTCAGACTCGATGATGAGAGAGAAAAAACTTCACTAACATTTTTATCATAAACGGCCACTAACTTTTTTTCAGAAGTTTGTTTCAAATCTAATGAGATTATCATATAGGTTTTTTGCTTTTATCCTGTCAATCAAGTCAGACTGACAGATTTACAAATGTTAACCATGCTTTCACACCTAGAGTAAAACTAATTTGGTCCTGATGTATAATTCTTTCGTATATCATTAATTTTATGTGCTAATGTTTATATGGAAATTATACCAAAAAGGAAAAGAAAGGAGGATATATATCTAAATGGGTAAAATAAGAAAAACAAAACTGGCAGAAAGAAATTATTCTGTAGAAAAGGTGGCAAACCACACTGAAGCAATATGATTGCCTCAACAAAGAGCAAGAAAATTATTTTTTTAATTCATTTTAATGAAAGTTTATGGAGACTGAGGGTTTCCAGTCATTCATTGTTGCACTTTTCTCCCTACCCCTAAGTCACTCTTTTCCTTCAAAAGAAAGAAAAGCTCTTTCATTGTTATGCAATCCCTCTCCTCCCCCTCCCAAGTCCACTCCACTAAGCAGTCTTCACTCTGGACTTCTGTAATGACAAGAATATCCATTCATATATCCCCTTTTAAACAGTTCTCTCCCTCATCTGTTTCAATACAGTACACATTGTTCGTCCCCGCCTTTTCTGTCTTCCCTCAAGCCTGATGTCAGTTCCATTTTACAACAGTGGCCCTATGCAATATTTGTCCTTTATTGATTCAGCGTAATATCCTCCAGGGTCCATCCATTTTGCATAATTATTTCGTGAGTTCCTTGTTTTTCAATTCTGAATAGTATTCCACCATGTGAATATACCACAATTTCTCTATCCATTCATTTGTTGATGGACACTTGGGTTGTTTCCAACTCTTTGCTATTGTGAACAAAGCCACAATAAACACGGGTGTGCATATATCTGCTTGGGTGGCAATTACGGTTTCTTTAAGGTAAATTCCCAGTAGTGAAACTGCTGGGTCAACTGGTATCTCTATTTTCAACTTTTTGAGAAAATGTCATACTGCCATTCATAGTGGTTGCACCATTTTACACTCCCACCAACAGTGAATAAGGGTCCAGTTCCTCCACAACCTCACCAGCATTTGTTGCTTGCTGTTCTGTTAAATTTTGCTAGTCTTACCGGGGTGAGTTGATATCTCATAGTTGGTTTGATCTGCATCTCTCTTAGAGCTAGGGATTTTTAATATTTCTTCATGCATTTGCTCTTCTTTGGTAAAGTGTTCATATACTGTGCCCATTTTTAAATTGAGTTATTTACCTTTATCTTGTTGTGGTGCTTGAGTACTTTATAAATTCTAGCTGTAAGTCCCTTGTCTGACATTCATTACCAAATATTTTTTCCCAATCTGTGGCTTCCCTTTTTACCCTGTTGGAGAAGTTTTTGGATGTGTATCAAGATTTGATTCTCAGAAGGTCCCATTCATCTATTTTATCCTCTCCTGGTTGTAGAGGGAAAATTCTTTTTTAAGAAAAAATTAAGTTGGATGGAATTTAGAACCCTAACAATAGAGTACTATAAAAGGTAAAATAATTGAGACAGAAAAGAAACATCAACAAAATATGTAAGGAAATGTCTCAAAACTGAAGGACTAAGGGAGCTCTGGTGACCTAGTGGCAAGAAGGTGCACTGCAATCCCAAATGTGGGTGGTTCAAATCCACCAGATGCTTTGCTGGAGAAGGAGGGGCAATCTCCTCCTGTACCTGTCAGATCCGATTTGACAGTACACACACACACAAAATAATAAATTTAAAAACAAAACAAAAACTGAAGGACTGGCATTTCCACATTAAAGGAGCCAATGATAATGGACTCAGAAAATAAAAATTCTACTATCAGAGAGGCTAAGCAAGTCATAGCCAAAGAAAAAAAATCAAAATCACATTAGACTCTTCTACCATAACACTAGTAAATGTCATCAAAACTGTGAAATATTTACAAAGAAGTGTTTGATGCTGTTGTTGTTGTTGTTGTTGTTGTTGTTGTTAGTGTCAAGTCATAGATGACTCATAGCGACCTTATGAACGAAAGATCTGAATACGTGTAAAACTTTCATTGTTTCTCAAAGTTCATAGAGTTTCCGGAGGCAAGCTATTTTGGAAATGGATGCCACTCTTGCTTCCAAGCTTGTTTTAATTGGGGAGCTCCACCAAACACTGTCCACCATGGGTAACCATTACCACATTTGACAGATCAGTGGTCACAGTGTTTAGCATCACAGCAACCAAGAGTTACCTCTGTACAGCAAATGGAAAGACCAATGCTATACCACTTACAAGATTGTTCAACTAAAAACAATTAAAACCAGGCCTGGGGCTGCAGAGTAAAATCACCCACCCTTGGCTTGGTAGCATAACTTTCTATCCACTAGGCCAACAGAGCTCTCTCGTTGTTGTTGGTGTTGTTGCTTAGTGTCGTTGAGTCATAGACAACTCACAGCGACCCTATGAGGGAAAGACCTGAATGCTTGTATAACTTGCATCGTTTCTCAAAGTTCATAGTTTCCAGAGGCAAGCTATTTCTGAAGTGGATGCCACTCCTGAATCTAAGCTTGTTGTAATCGGGGAGCTCCACCAAACACTGTCCGCCATGGGTAACCATTCTCACATTTGACACATCAGTGTCACAGTGTTTAGCATCAGTAACCACAAGTTACCATGTTTGATACCAAGCCCAATTATCAAGAGTCAAGGAAGAATAACAATCTCCACAGATAAAGAAGCTCCTATTTATGCAACTCAGGAAGTTAGTAAACAGTTTATGCTCATTAAAATAAAAGAATAATGTAGAGCAAAATGAAAAAGTTTCCCTAACTACAATTTTTATTTATAATTTATTATATGATCAGTCACATGTATAATTTTATGAAAATAAATGTAAATATCTAGTCAAAGCCAACAGATGATACTTACCTGTATAAATTCTATTCTAAAACTTACTGTGTTGTTTGGTGTCATCACACTGACTACAGTTCATAATGACTCCGAACAACAGATCTGAACCTACTCTATTCTACATCAATTTTTAAAAGTGTATTTTACTCTAGTGGCAATGAAGCTGCACTGCAATCCCAGAGCTTTGCGGTTCAAATCCACCAGATGCTCTACTGTAGAAGGAGGGGCAATCTCCTCCTGTACCCTTCAGATCTGATTTGATGGTACACACACAAAAAAAAAAATAATAAAAATGTTTTAAAAATTTTTTAAAGTGTATTTTACTAATGAATTTTTTTTCTACTTTTCAAGGAGAAAAATCAGCTGGGGGGAGGGTTAGGCCGGGAGGAAAATGTGCAACAATGAATGAATGGAAATCCAAAGTCTCTATGACCTTTCATTAAAATTTCAATTTTATAATGAGATCAAGATGGAAAAGGCAATCTCCAGCTTCATCTGGAATGGAGAGAAGCCCCAAATAAGCAAAGCAATCCTTAAAAATAGAAAAAAGGTAGGAGGCATCTCATTTCCTGAGTTCAAATCCTACTACACTGTCATTGTAGTTAAAACAGCAAAGGCGAGCTCTGGTGGCCTAGTGGTAAGAAGCTGCACTGCAATCTCAGAGGTACACGGTTCAAATCCACCAGAATCTCTGCTGGAGAAGGAGGAACAATCTCCTCCTGTATCAGTCAGATCTGATTTGACGGTACACACAAAAATAATGAAATAAAATAAAATTTTAAAAAAAATGGTACTGGTACAATGACAGACACATAGATCAATGGAATAAAATTGAGAACCCGGAAATCAGCCCATCTATTTATGTTCAACTGATTTTTGACAAGGAGATTAAATCAGGTAGGTGGGAAAATGACAGCTTTTTTAACAAATGGTGTTGGCAAAATTGGAAAGCTATCTACAGACGAACTCAGCAAGATCCACTCCTCAGTGCCTATACAAAAAACCAACTCAAGGTGGAACATGGACCTAGGACTAAAACCAAGGACTATAAACTTCAATAAAGAAAAGCTTGGAAGAACTTTAGTAGTCCTAATCCACAACATAAAGAGTCTTCCGAGTATTCTGAAAAATTTACAACCAGGAGAAGATAAAATAGATGAATGGGACCTTCTAAGAATCAAATCCCTATGCGCATCCAGAAACTTCTCTAACAGGGTAAAAAGGGAAGCCACAGACTGGGAAAAAGTTTTTGGTAATGACATGTCAGACAAGGGACTTATATCTAGAATTTACAACAAGATAAAGGTAAATAATCCAATAGAAAAATGGGCACAGGATATGAACAGACACTTCACTGAAGAAGACATTCAGATGACCAACAAGCACATGAGGAAATGTTCAAAATCCCTAGCTCTACGAGAGATGCAAATCAAAACAACTATGAGATATCTCACCCCAGTAAGACTAGCAAAATTTGACAGAACAGCAAGCAACAAATGCTAGCGAGGTTGTGGAGAAACTGGAACCCTTATTCACTGCTGGTGGGAGTATAAAATGGTACAACCACTGTGTAAAGCAGTGTGGCGCTTTCTCAAAAAGGTGCAAATAGAGATACCATTTGACCCAGCAATTCCACTACTGGGAATATATACTAAAGAGACCATTAATCGACATCCAAGCAGATAAATGCACTCGCATGTTTATCCCGGCTTTGTTCACAATAGCAAGGAGCTGGAAACAACCTAAGTGCCCATCAACAAATGAATGGATAGAGAAGCTGTGGTATATTCACACAATGGAATACTAGGCTGCACTGAAAAATAAGGAACCCATGCAATATTATTCAAAATGGGTGACCCTAGAGGCATTATGCTGAGTGAAATATCTCAGTCACAAAAGGACAAATACTATATGGTGCCACTGTTGTAGAATGAGGCTGATATCAGGGTGTGGTTAAGACTGAGAAAAACTGGATAAATTATGTTTACTGCATTGAAGCCGATGAGGGAGAGAATAGTTTAAAAGTAATATATTTTAGGGCATTATGATTATCCTAAGAGTCTGGAATGAGGGTTGCAGAGTGGAGTATACTTGGGGTGGGGTGGGGTGGGGGTGTGCGGGGGGACTGTATACCGATGAAGGAGTTTTTCTTTTGCTTTTCAAGGAGAAGAGTGAACTGGGGCTGGGGGTGGGGTGGGCAGGGAGAAAAGTGCAATAATGAATGAATGGAAATCTAAAATCTTTGTAGCTGTTCACTGAAATTAATTAAAAAAATTCCATTTTAAAAAAAGTACATTTTACACAAAGAAAACTTTTTTTAAATAATTTTAATGAACATTTACAGAGAATTTGGATTTCCATTCATTCACTGCTGCACTTCTCTACACACCCAGCCCTCTCCCCCAACCCCCCAGTTCACGCCTCAAAGAAAACTTTTTTAAATAGACAAAGTAAACCAAGCCTATCATATAAATAAAGTTCTACTAGCAATATTATCTTTCTATAGTTTGTGATTCCTCAAAAAGCTTTTCTTGTCTGAAGTAAAAGTTCCTGAAAGTTGAACATTAATAACTAGCATCAGCAAAGTTGTTGTTGTTGTTGTTAGGTGTCAAAGAATCAACTAAAACTCATCAAGATCCTATGAACAACATATGCAAATCTGCCTTATCAAAAGAGTTTTGTTCTGGTTTTTTTTTTTAAAAAAAAAGGAAGAGAAATATGCTTATGAGAATTACACATTAAAGAAAAAAGACACAGCAAAGCCCTTTAGTAAAAAAGTCCTTCTTGATTCCATGCCTTTGGAAGGAAACTATGCAAAGAGAAAGTTGTGCATCCAAAATGCTTTAGAAAAACAGTGTTGAATGTTGTATAGTCACCAAAATGTTTCACAAAAATATGCGTGGAACAAAAAACAAGGTTGTTGCTTCTACCATTTCATTTAAGCTGATTTAATCACTAAATTAATCCCTAAAATTACTTATGGACAATCACATATTAGTACTTTTTAGAAAACATCATTGTCAACAAATTACAGAAGAGTTAACTGCTGAAAAAAGCCTTATATGGAATACATTCTACTTCAGGATAAAATTTAAAATATTTTAACATTTTCTCTTTTAAAAAGATTTTCAAGTATGCATGTTTTTGTGTACTTTAAAAAGTGAGTGAACACAGGCAAATTAATGACAAGATACACACTTTTAAAGATTCAAGGTACTAAAAAGCCAGGAATTATTAAGTCATTCAAATAGATTTAAAAATTATTTTAAATTCTTAAAAGTAAGTATAAATTATACATTATATTTTATATACAATATGAGCTGCTAGGTCACAAGTTCTGGCATGTGTGGAAATGCAGATAGCAAAGACATCTAAAACAGAGATAAGAGTGAAAACTAAGCTCCCAAGACAGTGCCTATGAGAGAAGGGCAAAGGCAGGAGAACAAGAGACTTGAGGGAATACCATAGAAGAAAGCTAAACCAGAAACATAACAAAGGAGTCAGTTAAAGGGGAAGATCTGGGAAGAAAGATGTTGTGAAAGCCAAGAGAGAAGAGGACTTCAAGAAAGAGCCAGCAAAGTCAGAGGCTAAAGAGAGATCAAAGAGAATGAAGATAAATCAAAACCACAGCAGAAAGTGAATGGCCATATTGAATTGGTTAAGATTACCTATTTCCATCTCAACCGAAAGGACTAGAAGTGTATCTTACAGGGAGGAGGGGAAAAGAAAAAGACAATTAGAGAAAAACAGACTTCAGCTAACATTCGTGGTGTCAGTAGTCCAACAGCAACAAAAGAAAAACTTTCTGAATGATTTGTTTTTCCTTAAAGGCTCCACTCACCAAACTGTGGAGCAGGCAAGATTCTAGCAGCTCGAATTGGGCCATGCCGAACAGAGAACAGCTCCTGTGCTTCCCCACTGATCTGCATGAGAGAAGACAAAAAAATTTCAGTAAATGAAGACTCAGATCCTAACATTATTATATGAAAACAAATCTCTTAACTTTTACCTTATTGTCTAAAATGTATAAATTTAGATTTATGGTTAGTCATAAACATTAAGTATACTCAAATCTCAAATTACCACAAATATTTTGGGGAAATGGTAAGAGTACACACACAGTATAAACAGGAAAATAAATAGTACCTTCTGGAAGTCTGTAACTTTTATCTTTATTAACTACTGGCAGTCTGTTCAGTTCCTGCATGACTGCCTCCTCCCATTTTAGAGCTTAGTAACTATGATTATTTTTTTTGTTTTTTGTAAGAAAGAGTTAAATATTCTCAGTATTCTGAGGAGCTGATCATAAATGTAACAATTTTAGCAAATGTAAGGAGGAAACACTAAAACAGCAGAAATTACAAATCACACAAGGAAAATGTGAGTTATTAAAGTTTTAGTTATGATTCCACAAGTGAACAGCTGTTAACCTTGAATAAATAACTAAAGTTCTGTAAGTGAGCAAATTACTAAAAGTTCTAATCTTTTAGTGAATTATTAAAGTTCTTAACTTAGCAAAAATACTTAAGATCTTAAAGATACTTTTTACTTTTAATTTCAATACTTTGTGAGGAAAGCTTTCACTATCCTATATAAATGTCTATTCATTTTTAGTCAGATTTATTCCTGAGACATAAAAAAAATTCAGTACTCTTCTAATCTAAAGCGTATAAAAAAATTTCATTGCTGTCAAGCTGGAACCAATTCATAGCTGGCCCTCCTGGAGGATTCTGAGACTGTAAATCACATGGGAGGAGATGGTCCATCTTCTTCCCATGGAGCTGCTGATGGATTTGATCTGCCAGAAGGGTGTGGCCTTCAAATCAGCAGCACAGCCACCAGACCTCCTCAGGGTAAAGGCTGTATGCTAATATGTAAAGTACAAAAACAATGTATTGACCAGATTAAATAAGAACTAGTTAAGAGGATTTCCAGGCTTACTAAAAATGGTATTGTAGTTCTCAATTCATTTTTATGATTTTCTAGTAACTTGACTGCATATAGGGAAAATGGCAAACATTATGAAAACTAGCTCTAAATAGGCAAGATTTATAACAAAGTATAACAAAGACAGCGTTTCCAAGGCTCTAAATCTTTAAAGAAACAGACATCTGTATCCCTCTCCCACTGAGTTGCCAGTAGATTCAAATCATCAACTGACCAGTTAGAATTGTTCTGCTTAACCACTACATGATCATGGTTCCTACTCAACAGATATAATAAAGATACACATCCAACTGAAGCATACTGATAGTAGTGTTGTGGGATTCCACTCACAGTGGGCCTGCAGTTTAAAATAAGAGCAATGTTTCCATCACTAAATACAAGACATAAATCTTCTAATATCAAACTGAAGAGGTATTCTTTAGATTAGAAGGTCCTGTGTGGTGCAAACTGTGACCAAACAGTTGGAGGTTCATGTATGCCCAAAGACGCCTCAGAAAAAAACTAAACAATCTACTTCCAAAATCTCAGTCATTGACCTAACACCTACAATTTAACAGACATAGAGGTGCCAATGTTAAATTACAACAGTGTTTAAAAATCATATTCACTTTCCTTAGAAAAATTATTACAACTTTTATGTCAGCTGTAACAGCAAATACCTCTATGGTACTTGGGATGCAGAAGAGAAGAGGCATGCCAAGATTAACTATGAAACAATAGCACCACCTATCACCAATCAAACATATAAAAGCCACACGCTCAGTAAAACAAATGTTTATCTACTCTACAAATTACTTTGTGAAGTTTAATTCCTTTTCAAAATAAAAATCATGGTCTTTACATATTCTTAAAGTTACATTTTATTATTATAAAACAATTTAAAATTTAAGTAAAGACTTGAAAAGTAATTTTGTTTCACCACCCACCCAAGGTACAGTCTCTGAAATACAAAAATTACAATGTCTGATTTTAAGCACACAAAGATTATCACCAAAGTAACCTAATCCCATTATACAGTTAAAATTATAAAAATTTTAACAACACCTAGGAGATTAAAGAAACTGCCAAGTCATTTACTTTTTAAAAAGAAATTATTTTCTAGGGAATGGATTAAGCAATAGTCTTCTCCAGTGTGCATACTATTTCTATTAACAGGGAAATTAAAACTAACCTACAAAATATTACTGTAGAACTGACACTAAAATTCAGAACACCAACAAACAAAACACTTCCCACAAGGTGTTTACCCTATAACAAATCACAGTACTCTAACTCAAAAACCTACCACATTTTGTACTATTACTTCCATATGAGAGAGTTCTAGTATTCAGTTTCAGTTCTATCAAATAAAGCCTTAACATTTTTTTTAAAAGTCTACACGTATTTAATTGAGCTGCTACACTCACTTAGACCATATAATATTAAACAAACCTGTCAGGCATAATCACAATACAAAAAAGGTTTGTTATCACTGCATTTAATACACAAGAGCTCATTTTGTGAAAAAGTTTCTAAAAACATTTTGAAACCTGAACATAACGTCCTTTTCAGCCTTGAACAGCTTCAAACAAACCTAAATGTTCTGTTTTATTCTAAACTACTACTGTAAATGTCTTTTCATATAAAGACCAAGGAGTAAGAAAAGACTATTGAGACTGCATATAAAATGCATCCAACATTCATAACCTCTAAGTTAAGGCTTTAGAATCTTAACTGTATGACAAGAAAAGAAAATGAAATATGCTACCACTATTTAAAGATATCTATGGATATGTTAAAGTCAGGATTGTATGGTATACTGACATGAGAATAATAATTTTTAATTATCATCTGTGAGTTACAAATGTCAAGTCTGCCAAAGGAAATAATTATTCCAACAGTATATGCAAATTCTACACAAGAATATTCTCTCTCAACACAAATAGTGCTGCCAAAGTGTATCTGGAGAGAACACACATGTCTCAGAAAGCCACAGAATCTACATTAGTGCTTCTCTAGATTGCCATACTGCCTCTAAGAACATTATAAAGTATGTTCATCAGTAATTTTGCTTTCAATGAAATGAGTGTGATGTTAAAATATAATTCTAAAAGGCTTTTCAGAAGTGATTTTTTAAAAAGAGCTCTTATAGAAAATGGCAAAGAATCTCAGAGATCAGGATTTTATCCCGAAAAGAATTACCAGAAGCTGTAAATTCACTTTTAAGCCAGTAACAATAAAGGCAAGCGTAGAACTACAGGGAAGGAGTGTACCAAGCAAGATTCCAACTTCCTGGCAACTACAGTGACTTGGGGAAAGGAGCGAGCAGGGAGGAAACTCCTCCAAGAGCTCCTCATGGGTCTCTGCCTTTGTTCTTACTGGCATTTTAATTTCTGATGACAGACTTTTGTTGTTTGGGGCATAAACCGGACGTACCAGTTTGGAGGCACAATAAAGAGAACAAAGAATGATTTGTTCACACTGTAAGAAAAAAAATCTTTTCCAACCATAGAAAATAGCTTTCGCATGGTGAAAATATGCAAATTACATACCAAAACCCAAAAAGTGGGGGAGAAAGTACATGGTTAGAATCTCACAACTCAATCTAAGTCAAAAGGAAATTACAACAGCCAAGACAACAATACACACATACAGAAGGTTATAAAAGTTCTGGGAGAGCTTTAGAACTACTCTCAGAGAACTCTAAAAGAAAATGAAGGTCATCTAGCCCTCAGAATCAAATCTGTTTCTTAAATCCCAGTGATTTCAAAGACTTAACTACAAAATAAAAAATCCAATCAAAAACCACACACAATAAAAATAATGTTCTACAGTGCCAAAGAATTGTGACACGAGAACACATTCAGATCCCTATTTTCCCTTATTGTCCTTAGTCAAAGTGCAGTCTGAAGCTGATTTTATTTGCAGGCAATACATATGCCAAAAATACAGAAAGCATATACTTACAATTTAATGAACTCTCCAAGTTTACACACCTTTACTTGCCAACTTAGACATCAAGAAACTAAACATTTTGGACACTGAGAAGCTATCTCCATTCTACTTCCCAACACTACTACTAACTCAGAATAACCAAAACCAGTATCCTGACTTCTGATATTCTGTATAATGTTTACTTATTAAATTTGTTAAACAGACTGCATTATGTACTCTTGCTCTTTTCATCATAATGCTTAATGAAAGTCACTGATATCCTTGCTTGTGGCTGCAGTTTCCTCATTCTTCTTACTGTACTGTTGTTAGGTGCCATTGAGTCACATACAACAGAGAGACCCCATGAACCACAAATCTGAACTCTGTCCTATCCTACTATCCTTATCATCCCTGACACACTTGAACCCACTGTCACACTGTATCAATCCCATCTCACTGAGGGTCTTTCTTACCTCCACTGACCCTTCATCTTTCTAAGCATGAATTCCCTTCCTAAGGAATAGCCTCTTATAACAATATGTTCAAAGCATATGAAATGAAGTCTCACCATCCTGGCCTCCAAGAAGCACTCTGGTTACGCCTCCAAAACATATCTGTTTATTCATTTGGCAGCCCATGGAACATTCAATACTCTTCTCCAATACGAAAACTTAAAGGCATTGATACTACTCCTGTCATCCTTATTCACTGTTCAACTCTCAGATGTATACTGCAAGTGACTGGGGAAACCATGGCTTGAATCAGGTGCACCGTAGTCTTTATTTTTTTTTTTCTTATAAAAAAAGTCTTTTTATTCTTTTTACAACAATTAGTATGGGATGTATAATTGTTACAGACTACAGAAACAAAATATCATTTTACTATAAGGATTATTATTTGGTAAAATGTATTCTATAGTTGTCATTGATGAGTATAACTGCCTTAGGAAAGCATATTCTCATAGTACGCTTTAGCACTCAATGCTACATAAAATCACTGACTACAATAATATTTAAACACATTTTATCTGAGTATTTCTGAAAGTCTTCTTTTCTAAATGAAAAAATGAACAATTAATATATTCCCATCCACCTCTGTTTCTTCAGATCTTCCTTTCAAGATAATTATCATTAGGTGCTGTCATGTCAAGTATGACTTGTAGCAATACCATGAACAACAGATCTGAACCCTGTCCTAATTGTGCCATGCCATCCTTAAAATCCCTGACACCCTCAAATGCGTTGCTACAATCACTGAGTGAATCCACCTGGTTGAGGGTCTACACCGTAGTCTTTAAACTGGCATCATTACTCTTCAGGACTTTGAAGAGGACCACAGAGCAGACTTTCGCAAAACTACACTACTGATCTCTTGACTGCTGGTACCAAGGATGGTAACTGTGGATCCAAGTAAGATGAAATCATTAACAATTTTAATCTCTTCTCCATCTATCATGACGCTGTTTATTGGACCAGAGGTGTATAATTCATATGAAGGCTCCAGTCCTTAATCTTCTGCAGCAAGCATCTCAAGTCCTCCTCAGTTTCAACAAACAAAGTTGTATCTTCTCTATAACTTGGGTTGTAGATAAGCTTTCATCCAATCTTGATGCAACATTCTTCTTCATAATGTCTAGCTTCTCAAATGACTTGCTCAAAAGAACAAACAGATGTATTAGAGACAGTACAGCCAGAGTGCTGCTGGAGGCAAAGATGAAAAAGCTTCACCTTACACACTTTGGGCATGTTGCTAGAAGAAGTTAATCCTTGGAGAGGAACAGCATCCTTGGAAAAGTGGAGGGTTGGCCAAAGAGAGGAAGACCCTAAATGAGATAGAGTGACACAATAAATGCAGCAGTGGACTTATGTATGCCCTAAATGATGAGGATGACATAGGATAGGACAGAATTCAGATATTTTGTTCATAGGGTCATTTATGAATTGTACTTGATGGCACCTAACTACACTGTGACAAACTGCAGATCCTTGTAGAAGCAGATAATCTCAAAGGGTCCACTAGACCCTGTTGGTAATCCATTGAAAGAAAACATACTTTTTCCCATTTAAAAATTTTCCCATAATTTGTTGACATTTTAAGAGCTAGAAATGAGAAATAACCCCGAAATACATCAGCAGTGGAAAGGATTAATTGTAATATTTTCATGTACTGGGAAATTTATACAGTAAGGATCCAGGAAGCATCAAAAGAAGATGGAGGGATTATCCATCTCCAAGGACTGATCCCACTTTGAAACATGTCCAAAGTATGTCAGATGAAGCTTCAGAATCCTTGCCCCCAAGGAGCAGCCTGGCTTCACCATAGGCATATGTAAAACTTAAGTAGATTTTAACAAAATAGTTTTCCAGTGTGATGATGCCAATTCACACTTCCACCAGCAGTGTATGAGAGTTCTAAAATGCTAATAATGCTCAATAGCGTATAATGAGATCACACTAAGGCTGTAATGTGCATATTCTTCATGACTAAAGGGGTTAATAGAGTATCTTTTCATATGCTAATGCAAATGTATATATCTTATTTCATGAAATATTTATAAAAGTCTATTGCCTAATTTATTAAGTTGTCCAATTTTAAGAACTTGTAGGTTTAAACCTATTTGGTGAATGAAGCGCTTAATTCAGTCTCTAGAAAAGTAATGCTGCCTCAAACTTAATACATAAACAAACAGCCATTATTGTAGTATCCCTCCATCTGAACAGATGATGTAAGCCTTTTGTCCTGAATTATTCCTGATTCCAGTAGTAGAAAAGATATGATAAGCAGTCAGAATATGAGATTCAAGACTTCCTTTCAGTAGTTCTTTAAAAAGATGGAGCTTTTTGTTCTAAATAAAATCAATATCTTAATACTAAATTCAGTAATAGTTTAATTTTTCCTCCAACAAAAGGCAGAATTCTCAATCTCTCACCATCTATCATCAGCCCAGTGGTAAGAATCTGTTTTCTAGGTATTAACGTCAATCCATATTGAAAACTGCAGTCCTTGACATTCTGCAGCAAGTGCTTCAGGTCCTCCTCAGTTTCAGCAAGCAGGGTTGTGTCATCTGCATAAGGCCATTTTTTGATGAGTCTTCCTGCAATCCTGATGCCACATTCCTCTTCATAGAGCCCAGCCTCCCGCATGGTCTGTTCCACATATAGACTGAAAAGGTACGAACACAGGATACATTCCTGGTGTACAACCTTCACAATTTTAAACCATACAGTGTCTCCTTGCTTTTTTCTAACGACTGCTTCCTGGTTCAAGTGTAAGTTTTGCAGAAGCACAATCAAGTGTTCCCATTCTTCTCAGAGTTAGCCACAGTTTATTGTGATTCACATATGCATTTACATGGTAAATGAAACATAGATAGACAGTCCTCTAGTACTCTCTGCTTTCAGCCAAGATCCATCTAACATTAGCTATAATATCCCTACTATCATGACCTCTTCTAACCGCATACCCAACCCTCCCACACATCTGGTACCAACAGCCAAGAAATCAAAAGACAAACTGCATTGGGAAAGTCACTGTCAGGGATCTCTCAGAGTACTGAAGAGCAGTGATGTCAGTCTGGAGACTAAGGTGCACCTGATCCAGACTATGGTCTTTACAATTACTTGCTATGCATCAGAAAACTAGACAATGACTAGGGATGATAGAAGGAGAATTGAAGCCTTTGAGCTGTGGTGCTGGAAAAGAATACTGAATATACCATGAACTGCTAAGAGAACAAACAGGTTCATCCTGGAAAGGGTGACACCAGACTGCTCGTTGGAGGCAAGGAATCTGAAGCTCCATCTGACATACTTTGGGTATGTTGCAAGGAGAGACCAGTCCTTGGAGAGGGAAATTATGCTTAAGTTGGTGAAGGGACAGTGCAAGAGAGGGAGACCCTTGATGACATGGATCAACTCAGTGACTTGGGTAATAGGGGTAGAGGTATCAGAGACTAGAAGGTTGGTTCAGGATAGAGCAGGTTTCAGAGCTGTTGTACACAGAATCACTATGAATTGCAGGCAACTTGATGGCATATAACAACAACAAAGGTAGAATGGTTATAGATGATAGCACCATGATGTTCCCTGAAGTAGATACATAATGATCGCAGAATTAACACAATTAAGTTAACTTAAGCTCTATTTTAGATACAAAAACACAAAAAACTAATATATCTTTATAATAAGAAGTCATTCAAATGCAAAAGATAATCAAATTATTGGTTCTTTTTGATAATTTAACAAGTTATAATCTTTTTAAAAAATAGTAAATGCTGCTGTTATAACTATTTTTTCCAAAATGCACATACAGCTATTTCCAAACTGAAAGCACAAATAAAAAGACTAAAGCAAGAGACATTGAAGAGATTACAAAAAGAATTCTTCACATTCATCTCAGTCAAAATACTTTTGGGGGGAGCTCTGGTGGCCTAGTGGCAAGAAGCTGCACTGCAATCCCAGAGGAACACAGTTCAAATCCACCAGATGCTCTGCCGGAGAAGGAGGCGCAATATCCTCCTGTACCAGTCAGATCTGATTTGACGGTACACGCATACAAAATAATAATTTAAAAAAAATACTTTTCATCTCCTTTTCCTCCTATAAGAGGAAAGAGCAACTCTAGTTTCAATAAGCAACCAATTCCTGAGAGAAGCTCAAGATTTATTCTTATTTTCAAAACCACAGCCTGTGGCACCAATATAAGTGCGTACAATGATCAGATACATATTTAAAAGGCCCTCATTGCCATCATGTCAGAACCAGCTCATAGCTAACCCTCCAATGGTTTATCAGACACGATAAATTGCATGGAAAGAGAACGCCCATAATTCCCTATGGAGCAGCTGGTAAATTTGAACCTACCAAGCCATCGATGCTCTCTAAAATATATATAAACAACATCAATTATTCTAGTAAAGGGACATGGTTCCAGCAGGAAATAAACTGCACATTTATTACACAATGTGAAATGTGCTAAATATGAGTTTGATAATAACAATGTGGCGGTGATGATTATGCGCTTGTAAGTATATAACACAGATGTCACTCAATATAAGTAAGTAAAGAAGATCTAAAATCACATATAACTTTGAGTCTATTGTCGGCTTGCTCAAGTGGAAGAAATAATTTCTACCTTAATATTATTTAGTGTTTACCCCACTGTTCTCACAGCATGTTATTTAACAACTGGAGATTTATTATAGCACCATTTTATAAAACACATTTTGGTACAATTTAGGTCTAGAGTAACCAAGTACATTTTATCCGAAGTGTTATAGCCCTAAAGAAAAGTACTACTACCAGTTTCTAATCTCTAGCAAATATTCTGCATTCACTTCAGCTTTCATGCATTTATATAATAGTTTGACATGCAACATGTTTATTTGCCATTATTTAAAAGTAGCCAACATCAATATGTGGATAGGTGCCATCAAATCAGCTCCCACTCACAGCAAGTCTATGTACAACCGAATGAAACTGTCCGATCCTGCACCATCCCCACAACCTCTGCTCTGCTTACTTAAGCTCTCAGTTCCAATCACTGGTTCAATCCATCTTATATACATGTGTAAAATCCAAACCTCACTGCTAAAGAATTAATTTTGACTCACAACAACCATATAGGGCAAGAACTGCTTTATAATTTCCAAAGCCATAATCTTTATGAAAGCAAACTGTAACATCTTTCACCTGATGAGCAGCTGCTGGGTTTGAACTGCCACCCTTCTGGTTAGTGGCTGAGCACTTAACTACTGTGTCACCAATTGTGTTATCAATCTTTTCTAACCGTCTCGTTTGTCCTAAATACACACACAACTGAAATGAAATTATTCAAAAGGAAATTTTTTCCTTACTTACTTTACAGTTTTAACTGCAAACCCATTTTTACCATAATCTGATCATCTCTCCCTAGAATCACCTTGTGAACCAATTTGATGACATATTTTCATGTTAGAGATAAGGCAACAAGAAAAAAAAAATTGCAGGTCTATGGTTAACCTAGGGAGATCTGGTTACCTAGTTAGTGGTGGTGATGGAGGTTGTTATGTTAGTGGTAAGGATCTAATATTGACAAACCAAAGGCACACGGTTTCAATCAACTAGTTCCTCAGAGGGAGAAAGACAGGAAATCTCTCATGTGACTGTCCTCCAGCTGGTTTTCAGAGGCAGTTAATCAATCCTGTAAGAGGAAATTGCCCATCTTTGTCCCATAGAGAAGCTGGTGGATTAAACTGCTTCTGAAAACCTGCTGCAGGGTCAGCTTTGATTAACTTTGACTGGAGGGCACCCAACACAACAGCAAGGTTACAGGAGCCTTAACTGGCATAGTCCAAAGGGAGTTACACTGCTAATCCAAAGGCTATCTGAATCTACCAACAGTCCCTCAAGAGAAAGATGGGCAACCTCTTCCCTTGAGGTTTACAGCCTCAGAAAACCTGATGAGTGGTTAGCTCTGAGGCAGTTCCGACGCAAAAGCACACAGCTTAAACTAACCAGCTCAAGAGAGACGTCAAAATCCTCTTTTACAACACTGTAGTCAAAACTATTTTTAAATTCAAGTCTCTCTTCTCTATCAAGTTACTGTCAATTTACTAAGTTATGTGCTACAGCTCTGCTATAAATTTTAAATACTAAGATAACAAAGTTTGAGGAAAGTATTCCCAATAGCAAACAGTAGTTCTTTTTAAAGTTACTAAAATTTAGGGAGAGAAGAGAGACAAGTTTTTGTTTTCTTTTTGCCTACCTAACCACAAATTATTCTGTTAATGTCAGCATGTCACTATCTCTTTAACTGTCTCCGTACACCAGCAAAGAAAAAATGCAAACCACAAAAACCACCTAAAATGCATATTTGTGAGAACTAACAACTTATAGAACAGATATTTACTAACCACATGAAGGCTATGGCAACCCAGGCTGTATTTTGGTCTTGACACTAAATTCAAAATACAAAATTTGAGGCAAAGAGGAAGTAAATTTTAAGAACAATATGAAAACCGCAGAACACAAATAATGACCAGAACTTGTAATCATATTTCCATACTTCCAATTTCTGCACACTTACAGAAGAATATTTTAAGGCTATTTTAACCTTTGCCCTTCAGTCTGATTTTCGAAGGAAGATCAAAGAAAAGCAGTTTGAACTCACACGTTCTTCCCGTTATGCAACACAGATTTAGACATTACACTTCAAAACCCAGCCATTACTTCAGCACCCACCAATCCAAATATCATTCCAGTCCTTTGAAGCAGACCTAATGGTATCTTCCATTTGCAAGTAACACTTCTGTAGTCAAAAGATCTTACTCAGGGTAGATGTTAATGTAAAACCACTCAGACTACACAGACACACACGCCTGGAGGGAGACTGGAAGGTGTTCAGAAGTCAATGTAACACCATTACTTAGAGTGTCAGACTAGCAGCTGTCATAAACACTTCATAATCACTCAGTTACCCAAAGAGGATTCTCTCTAACTCATTATTTTATTACATGTTGAATAGGTGTCTGAATGGAAAGAAAAAGAAAAGGCAGTGCCAAGATAAGAAAATTTGGGCATATATCCTTTTTCTACTTTTAAAAGACTAAGTTTGTTATATTTTATTGTTATTGTAAGGCTATCCTTATATAATCTGCTGATTAACAATAGTAATTTTTCAAAGACAACAAACTAAGAAGAAACCAACTATACTAAATATAAACCTAATTTTTTTACCCTTATAAATCATAATAACTTGTAAGATTGACAAGATGATTAAAAGCTACTGACAAAATGTTAACAAGGAGAGCCACTGATAATCTAAGATATCAGAGGTGGTTGTGGTGGTGATTGTTAGGTGCTGTCGCGTCAACTACACTCACAGTGACACTATGCACAATACAGACACAAAGCACAAGTACATAATTACATAAACACACAAATCAACACAGGGAAAAAAGTCAGTGAGTTACAGATGTGAAATCTGTATCACCATATTGGAATAAGATTCTGACGCAAGGCAACCCTTTGTCAGGTCTCCAAGACTGTAAATCTTTATAAGAGGAGACTGTCCATTCTTCTCTCACTTCATGGCTAATGGATTCTAACTGCTAGCCTTTTGGTTAGCAGGCTGACATACTACACATCATGGCCTAGATTCCTTCATTAGAATGCCTAAAATTTAAAACACTCTAAATGCTATCAAGGATGTGGACTAACAAGAACTTTCTCATTCACCGCTGGTGGGAATACAAAATAGTAAAGGAACTTGAAAGACAGTTAAGCTATTTCATATAAAACTAAATGCATTTTTATGATATAACACAGTAATCATGTTTCTGCATGGAAAGGATGTCTTCATAAAAACCTTCATGTAAGTGTTCATAGTAGCTTAACTGATAATTGTCAAAACCTAGAAGCCACTAAGATGTCTGTCAATAGGTGATATGCAGTACAAGGGGTATTATTTAGCAACAAAAATAAACTACTATGTCATAAAAAGGTATTATTCACTGTCTGTCTCCAGTTCACAAATGCATAGCAAGTGACAGAAAAGACCATGGCCTGAATCAGGCACATCTTAGTCCTCAAACTGGTATCATTGCTTCTCAATAATTTGGAGAGGTCCAAAAGATATAGAAAAGACACAGCAGGTCCCTAAATTAATGTTTTTAAAAAATAATGAATAATATGCTTATCTAAAAAGGTAATTCACTGTTTGATTCCAATTATACAATGTTCTGGAAAAGGCAAAATTGTAGATTAAAGAGATCAGTAAATGCCAGGGGAAAGGTTTAAGGGTAAGTAGAATTATGAAATGGTACAACCACTCTAGAAGGCAGGTTGGCATTTCCTCAAAATCTGAACATAGATCTACAACCAGGAGAGGATAAAATAGATGAATGGGACCTTCTAAGAAATCAAATCCCTATGCATATCCAAAAACTTCAACAGTAAAAAGAAAGGCCACAGACTGGTAAAAAAATATTTAGTAATGATATGTCAGATAAAGAACTTATAGCCAGAATTTATAAAATACTCAAACACCAAAAGAAAATAAATAACCCAATTGAAAAATGGGCACAGGATATGAACAGACAGTTCACCGAAGAGGACATTCAGATGGCAAACACATGAAGAAATGTTCAAAACCCCTAGCTCTAAGAGAGATGCAAATCAAAACAATTTTGAGATATCATCTCACCCCAGTAAGAATAGCAAAGTTTAACAAACAACAAACATCAAATGCTGGCAAGGTTGTGGAGAAAATGGAACCCTTATGCACTGCTGGTGGGTGTGTATAGTGATGTAACCACTATAGAAGGCTGTATGGTGCTTTCTCAAAAAGTTGCAAATAGAAATAGATTTGACCCAGCAATTCCACTACTGGGAATATACCCTAAAGAAACCATAACCACCACCCAAGCAGATATTTTCACATCCATGTTTATTGTGACTTTGTTCACAAGAGCAAAAAGCTGGAAACAACCCAAGTGCCAATAAACAAATGAAGAAGTTCTGGTATAATTCACACAATGGAATACTAAGCAGCACTGAAAAACAAGGAACTCATGAAATATTATGCAAAATGGATGATCCTGGAGGACATTATGCTGAGTGAAATATCTCAGTCACAAAAGGACAAATATTGCAAAGGTCCACTTGTAAAACAGGACTGACACTGGGATTAAGAAAAAACAGAGAAGGAGGAGAGGAATGATGTAAACAGCAATGAAACAGATAAAGGAGATAATTATTTAAAAGGGATATATGATTAGGTATTATTGTCATGACAGGAGTACAGAATGAAGGCTGCACAGTCGGGTGGACTTTGAGGGGGAGGGATTGCACAACAATGAAAGAGTTTTTCTTTTACTTTTCAAGGAGAATAGTAAATTGGGGGGGAGGGGTGGGCAGGAAGGAAAATGCAACAATGAATGATTGGAAACCCTAAGTCTCTGTAAACTGTCATTAAAATTAATTTTAAAAATTTAAAAATCTGAACATAGACATTTCATATGTCCCAGCTATTCCACTACTTAGAATTTACCCCAAGAAAATTAAGACTGAGACACAAACAGAGATTTGTACATCAATGTTCATAACAGTGTTATTCACCATCACAAGATCATGGAAACAGCCCAAATGTCCAACCACAATCAAATGGATTGATAAATTGTGGTACATTCACACAATCAACTGCTACTACAAAGCACTCAGGAGCAATGATTTCAAAAATTACTACATAACGTGGAGAGGACTGGAGAGCATTATGCTGAGTGATTTATGAGACCATTATTATAGAAACAGGTAACTAGTAAAATGTGTATGAGGTTCCAAAGGGGTAAGGGTAGTGGTAGAGCAATGAGAATGGAGAGCAGGGAAATGACAGGGTCGCAGAATTTGATGGATGGAGAGAGAGGTGGGTAAAGGAAATGGGAAAGATCCAGTGGGGATCTAGAAAGACAGGGCAGTGGTGAGCCTAGTTCAATGGTGATTGATTTTATAAACTACAATGAATCAGAAAGATTGTACGAAACACAGTGTGAATGAAGAACAGTGTGAAACACAATGTATAAAAACTTTGTAGGCAAACCAACATAAAATAATTTTTAAAAAATTTTAAAAAGATCAGTGAATGCCAGGGAAAGGGACTAAGGGTGAGTAAGTGGAATATAGGAGATTTGCAAAGCAGTAAAACTATTCTGCATGAAAACTATTCTACAGTAAATGGTAGACACAAGAAAGTCTACATACATGCACAGAGCCCCACAAATCAAAGAGTAAACTTAATCATCATCTCCAGCTAATAAGGTATCACTACTGGTTCATCAGGGAGCTCAGGTAAGGTAGTAAGGAGCTATACTGCCAACCTACAGTCATACAGTTAGAATTCACCAGCTGCTCTGTGGGAGAAAGAGAGGCAATCTTCTCCTATGCAATTCACTATCTCTGGAAACCCCATGGAGGGTCAGCTATGAGGTCGTTCCAACTATAAAATAACAGTACCTGACAACAACTGATTCATCAGGGAGCTCTAATGGCCTAGTCCACAAGAAGCTGTGCTAACCCAAGGGCCACACCACTCTGGCATTTCAAATCTGCCAGTCTTTCCAGAGGAGATTTAAAAAATACACAGGAAGGCCATATATAAGTAAGTTCTAACTAGACAGGGAAGTGTTGCATTGCATATTGGTTCATCAATTTTAGCAAAGGTTAACAGGAAAAAAGAGGGAGAGTTTAAAGGAATTCTGTGCTCTCAATTTTTCTGTTAACTGAAGGCTACTCTAATAATTTATGCTATTCTTTTACACTATTAGGGGAAAATTCATACATAAAAATAAGTGAAAAGAAAACAATATACCAAAAATACCACAAACACACTACTATCAAGGTGGTTCCATGTAATGGTAACTCTCCCTCAGCTCACCAAGGCTATAAATCTTTATGGGAGGATACCAATCTCTTCAGTGAGCAGTCCAACGGACCAGGGCATGCATGCATACACATATACAAGTATATACAGAGAGAGAAATAATATCTGGAAACAGTATTTTAAGAGTGCAAGATTTCATAAAGAAAAGCTATAAAACTTTATTAACCAACTAGAATAAAGTCATACTGGTTTTTAGATAAGATTCAGTATTGTAAACAAAAGTCATTCTCTAACCTATTGTGGTGTCAAGAATTTACCACTCAAAATGGTTTTTCTAGCCATTGATTGACTTTGACTTTGCCACATGGATGGATGTGAATAGGATGTATTCGTCTATCCACAAGGGGATTGGCTAGTCTTGTCACAAAATTGAACAGCAGAAATTGGGAAATCTCCACACCAATATGGAAGTAGAAGCAGTGCACGTCCTTTGGGCCCAGAGATTCCAGCCATCAGCCAGACCAAGATACAGGAAGACAAGAGGAACAGCAGGCTCAGCAGAAAACCAGGGACTGACATGATCTGGTACTGCTGCCCACAGAGCCAGACCCAGAGGCCTTCACCCAAGCTTGCTAGAGAAATGAGGCAAGACACCATAACTCTCAGGACTAAGAGAATTTTCTAACACTGACTTACACCATGAAGCTGAAAGTCAAAGGACCTGCAATAATGCTTGAAAAGCTGTCTGGACTAAGGGAATGAATTCTTCTCGCAACCTGCCTGTTAACTTCTTCAACAAACCTTGTGTCTGTAAGTATATTTCTGTTAAGTCTATGTGGCCTATGAGCTACTATAATTGATTCTAGACCCAGTATAGCAGTAAGATTGGTGCTGAAATTAGTAGAAAGCAGTATGTAGCCTGGGGGAACATGTCTGACCTCCTGGGAATTACTTTCGTGCTGCGGATGTCGTTAATGGGAACTCTTCTCCTTTGTGTAGTAAGCATAAGTTACACTGGGCCATCTCCACATTCCCATCACTCTTTTTTACACCTATACACTTCTGTTAACTACAATCAACATCTCAATTGAGAGTTTGGGTAGAATTTGTTAATCTAGATTAATAAAAAGGACTTCTGGTTGGATAGACTGGAGAGTTGTTAAGCTAACACAAAGGTGGTGCCTCTCTAGAGGTTCAATTCCATCAGTAGCTCCATGGAAAAAATAAAAATAGGTAAGCTCTTCCCTTGTGACTTAAAGCCTCCAAAAACCCACCCAAGTGTCAGCTGTGAATCAGTTCCAACTAGACAATTAGCTAAGAGTTTGAAATCTTTTAGACTGTTGTATTGATAGCAATAACAGAGACTAATATATGTGAGAAAATTTAAAAGAAAATCTGAGAAAAATGAATTAGAACAGAAGATTTAAACCAACAGTCACTACATCAATAAGGTAGTAGAAGTATATCACATCCTATGCTGCTAACAAAAGTCAGCTGTTCCAATTCACCAGATGTTCCAGGGAAAGATGAAGTCTCTTCTTACAATATTTAAAACCTTGGGAACACAATGGAGGGGTTGCTACAAATTGAAATGGACCACAACAGCAGGTTATAAACACAGCAAAGAAACAGAAAATGTAGCTAATATTTCAAGCCAGTGGGATAAAGAAAGTGCTTTCTAAGAACTTGAGTAGGATGAGATAAGGCTTCCAAGATGTGTAAGTCTCAAAAAAGTGTCTCAGCTCTGCCACATAGCCACTGAGTCGGTGTGTGTGTGTCGAGTCCCTGCTCTAGAGTTTGTAATAAAATCCCTCATGTTCTTGCATCAATTTTGGCACCCTGGTGTCCTCTGGGGGACTCGCGATTGTGGCACAACATGTGGAGGTCCCACTGAGATCTGGCTCAAGTGGGATGCCCCCAAGACCCCTGGGACTCCTGAAACCGAAGGGTCGGTCGGTAAGAATCTTCTTCTTCTTCTCTCTCACTCTGTGTGTGTGTGTGTGTGTGTGTGTGTGTATATATATATATATATATTTATGTAAATATATATATGAAATCCTGTTCAAATTCTGGTCCTAGGACAACCTGGTAAAGAGTGGCAAGACACGGTAAGGCGGACGCGCAAGGGCCGTGGCCACTGGGGCTCCAGGAGACGTCCCGGGCCTCAATCTGGGGAGATTGGGCAAGAGACGGCATGAAATAGCACCGCGTGGGACCGGCTGCAGCTCTCGTGGGACGGGCCAGCTGGTGGCCAGCACCCTATTCTTCCGTTTCCTTAGTGGTCTTAGGCTTCGGTGCTCTCACCGCCAGGCGAGATTGGGCGAGAGAAAGCACAAGGTAGCGCCTCATGGGACTGGCTGCAGCTGGTGTCTCATAGGGCAGCACGAGTAGCTCTCGTGGGACTGGCCAGCTGGTGGCTGACATCCTATTATTCCATGTTCCCGGGGTTAAAGAAACAGGATGAGTAGCAGGTAGCTCTTGTAAGTGTAAGTACCCTTTTTACACTGCTGGGAAGTGCTCAGACCGTGTGGGCACATTGAGAGCCTACCAGAGCAAGAACAGGGGCCACGTGGTGGCTGTGGGGAGGCTTCCGGGGCCTTGGGCCAGCAGTAAGTTGTCAAGGTCTGACCCGAGCAGGCAGCTGGGGCAGGGAGCCAGGGTCCAGTGTAAATAAAGCATCTCAGAGGAAACGCGTGGGGTGCTAACTAAGCTGCAGTGTCCTTGAGGAGTGTCCACCACCAGCTTCTCTGAAGGGGGCAGGCCGAGGGTTGCCGTGAGCAGGGTGTGGCTGGCCTAATGATCTGGGCTGGGTGCGCGTGCATATTCTCAGGCTTGTGGGCCTGAGTCTGTGCATGCGCATAGGAGTCCACGTGGAGTATCCACCACTGGCATCTCTCATGTTCTAGTGTCTGTGGCCAAGACCTGTTGGGTACCAGCACATCATCCAGGGGTCGTCCCCGGTCAACGAGTGTGCGCAGGCACAAGTGCGGGGCAGTAGCAGTGCTCGGGCGCCAGGCTCCGCAGAGAGGGGAGAGAAGAGAAGGCAAAGAGAATCGGCGGGCAGCTTCTGCCTTCCCCTTCATGCCATGCAGGCAACTCGCTCAGTCCAGAAGCTCCTGCTTACATAGCAGAGGCGGTGGAAATCCACGGTTAGCTTTGTGTGCGTCATTATGTCAGGTATAAAACTATAGTTATATAATTATAAAACTAACATCATTTTTCTCCAGCCTGCAAAACTAGTTGCTTAGCCTCGAAATTCTCTGTTTCCTGTCATGTATAGTTTGATCTCCCTGAGACTGTTTCCCAGTTATATGTAAATTGCATCTTAGTCTGCCTGTTTACCAGAGAAACTGGCCTTCCTGAATCACTGATTCTTAAATGTGAACTGTTCTTCACAGATGCAGAAATTACCTTTTTTTAACTAACAAAAGTACACTGTTAAAAGAGCTGGAGTCTCACCCTACTATAAAACCCAGTGGCCATTCCCACACGAGGAGACTGTCTTGGAGATGACTCACTCTCTCTCAGATCTGTGTAATATAGTGCATTTATAGATATGGCGATCTGTTTGTCTTACTGGCAATTCACTACGGAAAGAACCCTTTGTGTTCTGTATCATTTTTGGTGACTCTGGTGGGATCTTCGGACTCACCTGGTAAGTAAAAATTTCTTGTTTTTACTTGCCAGGGAATTCTGAATCTCACGGACAGGAAGACCCAGAGAGCAGGTTTCTCAAACACCTTAAAGGCGCCACCAAGAGACCTTTTGTCTCAAAAGACCTTTGAGAAATCTACTCTTGGCATCCTCCATTGCCTTCACAAACCCATTCACTTTATCTGGTAACTGTGTGCTCAGTAAAAATTCTGTGTGTTTTGGACAGCCCTGGAGAAAGCATGTGTGTGCGTGCCCGTAACCGGTTACCTGGAAAAGTTATATTTGGTGAGTAAAATGTGTACTGTATCTGAAGAATGAAAGTTATATTTGATGAGTAATATCTGTGCTATATCCAATGAGTGAAAATTATATTCGATGTGTAAAACTTGTGCTGTATCTGATGAGTCAAAGTTATATTTGATGAGTAAAATTTGCTGTATCTGATTAGTAGAAGTTATATCTAATGAGTAAAATTTGTTCTGTATCTGAAAAAAAAAGTTTCTCCATGTTCTTCTCTGTGTTCTCTGTGAAAACTTGTCAGGTAACAAGTAATTTGCTGACATTTACAGTCACAATTCAATTATTTTTTCTGCCCCCACCCTTTCTTATTTCCCAGAGTCCCGAGGTTATGCTGATAACTGAAAGACTAGAATCCACTGAGATACACCTCAGAAGGTCTGCAAAAAAAAAAAAAAAACACAACAATGAAAGCCCAGTCATTGAAAACCCCATGCGGCACAGTTCTACATGGATGTAGTCACCACACAAGGGTCAACATGATGGTAAAAGGTTCTTAACTCTCCTTCACCTGAGCAGAATGAGGGGAAAGTAATTGAAACTTTGTTGGAGATCTATACTCAGACCACCATAATCACACAAAATTTGAGCAAGTATTTCTTTAAAAAAAATTGTGTGGGAATAGCAGTCTTCTTTTGAACTGATAGAACTCTCTGAAACATCAAATTTTCCAAATATCAAAAACACTATATAATGGGACTATTTATGGTTGGGTTTGTTTGTTGTTATTGTTGTTTTTAAAAGTAGCTTGTGTTTGTTAGTGACTACTACATAAACCAGCCTAATAATACCAATATCTACTATCAAAAACTACTATCATGTACCTCCTACTAAAATCAATGACAAGGATCATTTCAAGGTTACTTCTGAAAAATTAATAATAACTGAATATAATCATTAGGGTAAAGCAAACACAAATTGAGGGAGATTCTACAAAATAACTGCCTTATATTTTAAGAAGCTAAAGATAGACAAGATAACTGATCCATATTAACATAGACTAAATGATACATTAAATTGAAAATTTAAACCAGGATCTTTGATCTGGAGAAAAAAATCGCTATAAAGAAGACTAGGAGCACAACTAATGAAAGATTATTAGGGCCCACTGATTACATAAAAGTACCAAAGGCTCACTCAAAACTCACTGTTAACCCTAACCCTGACTCACAGTGATGCTTCTTGGGGCTTTGATACTGAAAACTGTAATGAGTAGAGAGTACCAATCTTTATTCTTTGGAGCAGATAGTGGTGTTAAACCAGGGGAACTACTTTGCCGGTGGGTTAGCAGCAAAACTCACTCCAGACTATTCCACTAGAGATCTATACACTTTAGTCATGATATTTTCTATTCTCTCCTATGCATGTGAAAGTTGGAGAAGAAAAAAAAATAATAATAAATGAATGAATGAATTAGCATTGAGGAGTAATTGGCACATCTGAATTATGACCCTGGGTGAAGAACAGTGAATATACCACAGATTGCCAGAGAACAAATCTTGGAAGGAGTACAGCCAGAAGTAAAGAGGATGATAAGACTTTGTCTCAAGACTTTGTCTCACTTACTTAAGACTTGTTATCAGGAGGGTTCAATCTCTGGACATGGATATCATACCTGGTATAGTAAATGGTCAAAAAAAATAAGTAACAGCCCAATGAGTAAGTAGCTCAAACATATCACCAGTCCTTAGAATGAAACAGGAACAAGTAATGTTTATATGTTGGATTCACTATGAGTTTAAATCAATTTTAATAGCACATAACAACAATGTATCAAAAATCCTGATTGTGACAGTAGGGCTGTGGTTCTGTAATACAATTTGTTCTAGGGAAATATACACAGAATTATTAATGGAAACAGGAAACATTATTTCTCCAATTTATAAATGGTTCTGATTACAAGCTGGCAAAGTCATGGTGGAAAATTGTTTGGCAGTATCTACTCAAGTTAAACACACACCTGCCTAACAAGTCCACTCGTAGGTCCACACCCAGCAGAAATGTGCACCAGAAACAGATGACTAAATTCACAGAAACTTTAAATTACTGTATTTTGAGTAATTACTAAATATTCTATAATACTAAAAACAGTCTAAATAACCAAAACATCCATCAGTGGTATAATTTTTCAAAAGGTGATATATTTGTATGACAGATTATGACACAGCAAAAACAAGAAAAAATGTATTTCTACTGGGCACAATAACATAAATCTCATAGTCATAATGTTAAGAGAAATAAGTCAAACATAAAAGTACGTCCTATTCTAATGCCACACTTTTATAAAATATATTAATAGAAAAAGTCTATCTATGGTGAGAGAAGTCATAATGGCTGTTAATCAGGGTGTCAAACTGTCTTAACTAAGAAAGGGTATAAGGGATTCTTTTGAAATTCTGGAAACATTCTCAATTTCAACCTGGATGACAGTTTATATATGTATTAAAATTGACAAAGCTGTATACTCAAGATTTATGTGCTTTCTGGCACATATACATACACAATAAAATTTACAATAGAAGAAAAATTCTCTTCCACCAACTCAAAGGTAAGCTGTGTCCAAAGAATATCTTGTTTTAGTGTAGAAAAAAAATCAATTTTTTAAAAACATTTATTTCAAACAAGAAATAATTACATTTACAGTAATAAATTTAAATGAATATGAAGTCAGTAAAATTTCAGTAAATAAGCCCTTTATGAGAACACAAGGAAAATTCTATTTCATATGTAAAACTTTTCAAAAGTGGTTATTATGAAACTTATAGTATAAAAAATAACTATAAAAATTTTTCCTACACAAATATAGGTGGATTACAGAAGTTTTACAACATTTTTCACCAGTTCTCCCGGATATCCACTGTCTTTCCACTGTATATAAAAACAGAACCATTCACTACTTCACTTCCCAGTAAAGATCAAACAAAATAAGCCTTATTCTCAAAAAAGGCCTTTTTTGGCGCGCTCTGGTGGCTTAGTGGCAGGAAACTGTACTGCAATCCCAGAAGTGCACGGTTCAAATCCACCAGATGCTCTGCTGAAGAAGGAGGAACAGTCGCCTCCTGTACCAGTCA
>NW_006400007.1:2943286-2952247 GCF_000299155.1 Elephantulus edwardii
GAATTTGTTCTTCAGTTCCTTGAGCTTAAGATATGCTGAGCGAGTTCGGCCCTTTTGATTTTCTGACTCTAGCTCCTCGCACATATACCATATAAAAATAAAAAACACTGACACAAATACTCACAGAGAATAGAAACAGCCATGTGAAGCTAGAGCTTGGCTAAAAAATGCCAAGGATGATCAAGAAGTATAAGGAAGGACCTTCCCCTAGAGGCTCTTGAGAGAACATAATCCTAATAACACCTTGTTTTGGAATTTTCAGCCTCCAAACCTGTTAGACAATACATTTCCAAAAACCCACCCAGTATGTGGTACAGCCATCTCTCAGTATTTATGGCAGATTGGTTGTAGAAACCAAAATATAAGGATGCTCAAGTCCCTTTAAAATGACATAGTATTTGCATTTAATTTTCACACATCCTTTTTTATCCTTTAAAGCACCTTTAAGTGCCTTACAAATGAGCCCTGGTGACAACAGTCTATAGGGATTTGTGCTGCTAACATAAAGGCAACCAACTGTAACCCAATGAGGAGTAATGATGTTAGTCTGAGGAGTTAGATGAGTCTGATTGAGGCCATGGTTTTTCCAATCACTTGTTATACATCTGAGAGCTGAAAATGAATAGGGATGACAGAAGAACTGACACCTTTCAGCATGAAACATCTCATGGACTACCCAAAGAACAAATAAATATATATTGGAGAGGGTTCAGCTAAAGTTCTCTTAGGAAGCAAGGATGATGAAGCTTCACCTCATATACTTTGGGCATGTTAGTGAGGGGCTAGTATTTGAAAAGGGACATGATACTTGGAAGGGTAGAGAGCTGGTAAAGGAGAGGAAGACCCTCAAGCAGGTGAACTGACATGATGACTTTCCACAATGGGATCTAGTGTATCAGGAAGTGTGAAGATGGCACAGGATAGGGTGGGGCTCAGATTCACTATTCACAGGGTCATCATAATTCATACCTGACTTGATAGGACCTAACAACAATAGCCAGCTCTGAAGGAGAAAACCGGGTAATCTACTCCCATGCGTTTTAGTCTACAAAAACCTTCTGGAGGATCAGCTCTGACACAGGGCAGAGGAGCGTGAGGGGTTTTTAGTGATTACTACTAATACTCAGTACAATGTTAATAGTATGTAATCAGCACTCTCTTATCTCCTTTTCACCTTTACGGCCATGTGTAGATGTAAAGGGTCTGACTATACTTTGCTACAGTAGCCCTAGGAAACTAATACGGCTCAATATTAAAACTTCCTCTGCTTGTCAATGGAGTAAAATACCAAACCTTGTAGTGTTCGCAACTGAAGTCGTAATTGCTTCCTGGATAATAATTTTAACATAACAAAGTCTAATCCAACTTCTAATAAGTAGTATACTGGTGGATATTTACCTCAAATATGTTTTGTAAGTTTGTACTAAAAGCTTTAGAGTATTTCCTTTCAAATAACGGTTGTTCTTAGCCCAATGTGATAGCGACACCTAGTGTCAAATTTCTGAAGTATAGTCAAAGTTCAAAAAAAACCATTCCAAATGATGACTTTTGAGAAGTAGATGTAACATTTCATATAATTCAAATGCCATCTTCTAGGAACAGTAGTGAATAAATTTTCAATAATTTTTTAAAATATTATACACTTCAAAAATTATGAAAAAAATGGCTATTTTGAGAGTAAAAAAAGCATGGAAAAATATCAGATGGCTTTCTTACAGTTAATAGATTCAGTCACTAAAATTTTTTTCAGTCACTAAAATTTTTTACTTAGAATTTTGTATTAAATATACAAAAACATATTCTAAAATGCATGTTTCCTTTCAGTAATTTTTTAACATAATATACATCTAAATCTAATAAACTTCTATTTCTTATAAAACTATGCTACATTCAAAGTAGTACTTTACTCAAAACTTTGGAAAACGTCATTGACTCTTTTTGCCTAAATGTCTTATCAGGTAACATTTTCTGTAATCCTTTCAATGGTTTACAAAATGGTTGTTAACTCAGAGTGCACTCAAAAGAGCAGGAGAGATTCCCTGAGATTCTGAAACCATTCTATATCTTAATCTGGATGAAAGTGAAAAGGTTTCTTGATCCAGGTCCATCAAAACTTCATCAAGATCTATGCTTAAGATTGATGTGCTTTCCTTAAGCAGACATATATTCAAAGTTCTTTATGTGTGTGTATATACACACACACTCAAAGTTTAGATTCTCAATAACTCAAACTTCGATAATGTTGAAACAGATTATCTAACTGGTCACCAATCCTTTTCTTTTCTCCCTAGCCTGCTGCTACAAGAGCAATCTCGATTAAATATTGCTTTCGGAATGTATCTCTGTAACTGGTTGAAAGATTAAGTGCAATTCCTCAGTTCCCAACTCAAACCTCCTTGAAACGTTCTATCCTCACTAAAAACATAACTTCAAAGACTAGTATTAGTAACCAACATGAATTCATGTCTAAAAACATACTCTCCTCCAATTGGATACCTTGTTGACAAGTGCCTGTCACATATGACATTTCAAATTTATGAGAAAAGTAAAAAAATTGTATGTATTTTGCACATTAATGACATAAGTCTAGCACTAACAGATATTAAGGTGAGGAGAAAGTTATACTGGCTATGATGGTTAAGGTATGTATCAACAACTTTGGTGGGCCACAATTCTCAGTTGTTTGGCAGTTATGTAACGTTTTCCCACATTTTTACATAAATAATACATACATTATATGGTTCTTCCCTAACTTTGCAACCCCACTGTTCATTCATTTTATATATGGGTATATGTTATTTCTGTGGTGCATCACATGTGAAACTATAGTGATTTGAAAGTTGTATCTCTTTTTATCTGATGTGTTACTGTTGTGTGCCATCTAGTCAGCTGTGACTCTTAGCAACCTTAAGCACAATAGCTCTGAACACTGACCTATCCTGAGCCAATCTCACTGTCTCTGATACACCTACCCCCATTATCCAAGTTACTGTGTCAATCTATCTCATCCTAGGTCTTCTTCTCCTGCACTGTCCTTCCACCCTTCCCAAGAATGAATGATGTCCTTCTCTAGAGATTCATCACTCCTGGCCATGTGCTCAAAGTATGTGAGATAGAGCTCCAAAATCTCTGTCTCTAAGGAGCACCCTGGTATCAGCTTCTCCTGGATAAAGCTGTTTGTTCTCTTGACAGTCCATTGTTATGATTAATATTTTTCTCCAGCACCACAACTCAAAGGCTTCCATTATTCTGGCATCTTTGATCACTGCCCAGCTCTCTGATGCACAGTAAGTATTTGCACAGACTACGGTCTGTATCAAGCATATCTTGGTCTTTCAACTGACATCGTTGCTCTTCAGCACTTTTGAGAGGTCCCTGATAGCAGTGTTGCCCAATGTAATTCATTTCTTGATTTCTTGACTGCTGGTGCCAAGAGTGTTGACTGTGAAGTCGAGCAAGCTGAAATTGTTAACAACCTCAATCTATTCTCCATCTATCATGGTACTGCCAATTGGCCCCATAGTGATATTCTTTGTCTTCTTGATTTTGAGCTTCAAACCATACCGAAGACTGCAGTCCTTGACCTTACTAAGTTTTTACATAAGGTTGTGTCATTTGCATAACATAGGTTGTTGATGAGTTTTCCTCCAATCCTAATGGATGTAATCATCTATTTCTTCATCATATCAAATTTCACCTAACAACCTTGTTTTTGCAATCTAACCATGTGGCTAAGTTAGTAGTTGTTTTTGTTGTTGAGTGCCATTGACTCAGTGACCCTTTGAACAATAGTTCTAAATTCTGTCCTATTCTGCGCCATCCTTATCATCCTTGACATATCTGAATCCAGTGCTGCTGACACTGTATCAATCCATCTCGTTAAGGGTCTTCCTTTTCTTTGCTTACCCTCCACCTTTCCAAGCATGAGGTCGTTTTCCAAGGAATTTATTGTTTGTTGTTAAGTGCTGTCTAGTTGAGTAAAACTCATAGCAACCCTATGAACAAAAGACCTAAACCTTGTTCTGTAACTATCATCATTTTTCTATGTTCATAGTTTCCAAAGGCAAGTGATTTAGAAAGTAGAAGGCACTCCTGCTTCCAAATCTGAATCAATCTAGGAGATCCACCAAATACTGTCCATAATGGGTAACCATTATGGCGTTTGACACACCTAGAGTACAGCATTCAGCATCACAGCAACCCCAGGTTACTTCAGTACAGTAAATAGACCACTGCTGTATCACTTAAAGGAATGCTCATGCCAAATCAATTACAGGCATGCCCACCAAGTGCTGGCTGACTACAAACCAAGAGACTACAAGCTCATAGCTTACTATTAGCTAAATTTGGTAAGTCCAATCAGCTGACACCAAAGTACGGATGAAAAAAAACAAAACCAACCAAATTGTTTGTCCTAAAACATGTACAAAACTATGCAAGATGCTCCTTGGAGGCAAGGATTCTGAAGCTTCGTCTGACATACTATGGACATGTTGCAAGGAGCGACCAGTCCTTGGAGAGAGATGTCATGCTTGGGAGGGTGGAGGGACAGAAAAGAGGAAGATCCTCTATGAGATGGATTGAGTCAGTGACTGGAATACTGGGGGTAGGTCTGTCAGAGACAGTAAGACAGGACAGAGCAGGCTGTAGGACTGTTGTACACAGGGTCACTGTGAGCTGCAGGTGAGTTGATGGTACATAACAACAATGATTAAATTTGCTCTGAATCACAAATTTTCTTATTTTCCTGCCTCCTTTCCCTCTTTTGCATAATGTGTTAGATTAAAGTGTTTTTCCCTTAGTTCAGATCAGGAAAACCAATATTCAATGAATGCACCAAGAATACACCTTAAATGAGTTGCTGAGGCACTTCCAGGTAGTCCCTCTTGCTGTTAGGTGCCTTCCGTAGATTATGACTCACAGCAAGCCTATAAACAACAGATGTGAACCAGGCCCTATCCTGCACTATCCTCATCTCCATCCATGGAAAGCTCCCTCTTAACAACTGTAACTCTGCTAAGAGATTTTAGGTGCCCTGCAAGTCACTCTTCTAGAGAGCAGCCACCATGAAAGGGCATGCTCGCTGATGACCAAGAGCCTCACCCAGAGATGGCCATCTTTAAAGACACCACACAAGGGGAGCTCTGGTGGCCTAGTGGCAAGGAACTGCAACTACAATCCCAGAGGTGCACGGTTCGAACCCACCAGAACAATCTCCGCCTGTACCAGTCAGATCTGATTTGACCGTACATGCACACAAAAGAGTAAAAAAAAAAAAAAAGACACCACACAAACACACGTGCTCATGTTTCTGAAATTTGCTGAACCATATACATTCAGCCATTTTAATCATCTCTGTGTGCTCTTCACAAGAACCACAAAGTACTTCTGATAGCATCCATATTGAAAGAATAACTACACCTGTGCTTAATTATCCTAATTCTTCTCACATGAACCAATTGCCCAAATGATCCCCACCTCCTTTCATGAATAAACATGACGATCTTTTCCTTTTGATCAGTTGACTCTTAAAACCCCACCCTGTCATAAATAAACATGTAACCTGTTCTCCTACCTTTAAAAGAATCCCTTCCTCTTTGTTCAATGAGTCATAGGATATTGAATCTTTGTCCCTTTATATCTCCTTTTGAAAGTATTTTCCCTAATAAGCCTCTTTCCTTGCTTACACAGAAAAGCCTGGATTCCTACTCTGAAATTCTTACATAACAGGAGAAAGAACCCAAATTTAAAGAATGTACTGAGAGGCTTTTTTGGTAACCACATTTAGGGAGTAGTCCAGCTAGATACTAAACCAAAACCAGGGTCACTGCCATCTATTCTAACTCCCAGCAATCCTCTTGAGTTTCCAAGGCTATCACTCTCCAAGGAATCAGACTGCCTTGCCTTTCCTCCAAAGAGCAGCTAATGGGTTCTAAGGCTGGCCTTTCTCTGTCAGCAGCCCAACATGTAAATCTACTAAGGCTCCTTGTATATTCAATACTCTTAGCAAATAGCACATTTCAAAGGTATCAATTCTTCTTCAGTTTTCCTTCTTAATTATCCAACATTCACATTCATAGGAAGCAAATGAAAATATCATGGCTTAGGTCAGACACATCTTAGACTCTAAACTGACCAGACTGAGCACATTCCTTTGTGGCTGTCACGGCGTAGATATAGTCAGTATGTAGATGTGCTGCAAACTCAAAGGCGAGAGCTCCTCTCTGGTGGGAGAAGGATGGGCAATCTCATCCCATGTGACTTACAGCCCTGGAAAATCCACTCAAGGATCTGCTATGAGCTGGTTCCAACTTGACAGAAATTAGTTTTGATCTTTGTTTTGGTTGTGATTACAGGTGTTAGTTTTAACAGATTTTTAATTTACTCATGTTTTCATTGACTACATTAGTATTCATGGTTAAGTTCACTGTCTAAACTAGTCAATGACATTTTTATGACAAAAAAAGTTTTTAAGCCTCTCAAAATACAACCAAATGGATAGGGAGGATGGAGGTTCTTTAACTCTCTTAGAGTTAAACACAAGTCAACTTTAAATCTATTAAAAGTAACACCTCTAATTACAACCAAAACAAGTGGGCAGTTAAGGGAGCCTAAGAACTACCAAAGGAATGTGTTCAATCTAGTCAACACCCTGAATCACCTGAGACTTGACCTTCTTGTTAGAGTTAAAGCTTAATCTTTGCTTTCAACTCAGTCAACATACAGCATTATAAAGTTTATTGTTTAATTACTAAGAAAAAGTAACATTTACAAAATTCTTCTGATCATAACATAGATCCATGTTGCTCTTAGTATTAAAAAAAATAAAATTCAGATTCCAAGTCCTTTATACAAGGTGGTTTCTTTATTAGCTAGATACTTAAATTACAAAGAACACTGCTAAACCTAGAAAAAATGGCAACTCCAAGTGCCATTTTTTTCATGACACAGAAGTAGGATCCTTCTATCTATGCAAAACAAAGCTACGCTTTGGAAAATCAAGAAATCAAAAATTCCAATCCCAAACAGCTAGCTAATAGCATGTTGCATAATTAGAATAGAAAGTGATTTATCAATTAGTCTTACCTAAAATGTCAAAAAGTTATCAAGTCTAAGGTATGTATTACCTGAATAATAATCCTTACTAACTTAGTAAGTACCTGAAGGAGCTCTGGTGGTGTAGTCCACATATGTCGCATTGCTAACAAAAAGATGGGCAAATCCACAGAAGCTCCATAGGACAATGATGCACAGTCATCTCCTGTTAAGACTTACAGCTATAGAAATCCAATTTCGTTGTTGTTATGTGCCATCGAGGTCAGAACTGATTCACAGTTGACCCCTCCAGCTGGTTTTCAGAGACTGTAAATTACACGGAAGGGGATTGTCCATCTTTCTTCCACAGAGCAGCTGATGGGTTGGAACCTCCTACCTCTGGGTTGGCAGTACAGCTCTTTGCAACTAGGCCACCAGAGATGGAAGGTCACAATGAGTCACAACTGACTCTATGGCAGTGAGTTAATGTCACTGCAGCCAACTACCAAAATGTTCATCAATGGACAATGGATATGGTGCATAAATACAAGGGTGTATGTCCCCGGGGGCAAATGGGTTCCCAAGTATGACTTAATGAATTCTGTAGGTAAGCTAGAACAGGTTCTTATTCAGTCTTGGAAACTGGCTGGAAGATCAACTGTGAGTAGGTTCCAATTCAATGGTGATGAGTGAGATAGTGTAAGAAAAGAATCCTGGTGGTGTCACAGTTTAAGCATTGACTTGCAAACCAAAACGTAGGCAGAGTGAGTAGATTAGTACAAGAAGTCTTTTCAGTAATCTAAAGGCTTGCAAATGCAGCAAGTCAAAGTGAATATGATTTAAAAATTTGTTGTGAACAGGAGTTGGTGCAGTCATTTAACAGTGATAGGAAAATTACATTAAAGGAACTGTTAATGAACAAGTAGGAACTGTTCATAAAGCAGATGTTTTTAAGCTGGAATTCTCAGTACTATGCAACCACACACACACACACACACACACACACACACACACACAAAGTCTGCAAAACATACTCCATCACAGATAGAACTGGAAGGACAGAATGCTAAGTTATATAAGTCACGCATGGAAGGACAAATCTTGTATGATCCCTCTTCTATAAGATGACAAGAAGAGAACAGGGATACCAATGTTCACTGGTGATTGCCAGGGGGTGAGAAGAAAATACCATAGTTGCTGGTGTCAAATACTACCAAGCTGGCTCTCACTCAGACAGACCCTATACACAACAGAACAAAACTCTGCCCAATCCTCTGACATCCTCACAATCTTTTCTGTATATAAGCCCACTATTGCAGTTATGGTGTCAATCCATCTCCTTGAGGTTTTTCTTCTCCTTTACTCACTCTCTACTTCTTGAAGCACGGTATCTTTTTTCCTAAGATCTGGTCCCACAATAACATGGCAAAATGATGTGAGGCAAAGTCTCATCATCCTTACTCCTAATGAGCACTCTGGCTGCACTTTTTCTAAGAGGGACTTGTTAGTTATTTTGGCATTCAATGGTATATTTAATATTCTTCCCCTGTATCACAATTCAAAGGTACCAATTCTTCATTCTTCTTTAATCACTGTCCAATTCTGGCATACATCTGGAGCAATTGAAAATACTTATTTTTTTATGATGAAATGAGTAGTAATAAATGTAGACCCATGACCACAGCATAGCCAAAGTGAAATCAAGTGTTTGACCACATATGGGTGGTAAAAGATATCTGTATACAGGTAGGTACAGACATGTACATAGGTAAGAACAGACAGAAGTATCTATAGGTACACATTAACACAAAAATGTAGGTGTATGCACACCCATGTTTATTGCAGCTCTGTTCACAATAGCAAGGAGTTGGAAACAACCTAAGTGCCCATCAACAAACGAATGGCTAGAGAAGCTGTGGTATATTC
>NW_006400007.1:2952886-2977520 GCF_000299155.1 Elephantulus edwardii
CATTTGGACAAGAACAAACTGGGAGGAGGGTAGAGAGAATAGTGCAACAAGGAATGAATGGAAACCCAAAATCTCTGTAAATGTTTACGAAAATTAATAAAATATAGAAAAAAAATGTAGGTGTAAACAAACTGTTGAAGAGACAAATAAATCTGGGTACTCCTCAGATATGACCAACAACTTCCAAGACTGGTTTTCTGAGTCTGAAAGCTTAGGACTATAATTGTCTGATGGGACAACTCTGTCAAGCAGCATAACACAGTACATAAAAATCATGACCTGCATGCCAGTAAAAAGAGTAGTCCATGGGACCTTAAATGCTATGAGGAGCAATCTAAGAGACAACTACAAGTCTCTACTCACCAAAAGCAAAACGGTAAGAAGGTAACCAAAAGCTCAGAGAACCAGAAAAGACATATAAACACGTCTATACAGCCTGTAATCTCATTCACCCTTTGACTATCATATTACTGGGGTGACAATAGATTGTGGCAGATAGAATAGAGAAAAATGTGGAAGAGAACTCCAATTTTTTAAAAAGGGAGAGAGGTAGGCAAACTGGGACAAGAGATAACAGAGGATTCCCAAAGACAATACTCTCATCCTGAGACAGTCTTTAAACCTAGAACTGAGTCTATCCTCTGTAATCTGCTTTTAGAAAAATAGCAGAGTAGCACACAAAACAAAGGATATTACCTATGAAACTGGTGCTCTACTTAAAAAGCATGAATACTCTTCTCCAACAACACAGTTCAAAGAAATCAATTCTTAAGAACAAACAGATATGTCTTGAAGAAGGTGCAACCAGAGCGCTCCTTGGAGGTAAAGATGCTAAGTAAGGCTTTGTCTCACACATTTTGGGCATGTTGTTAGGAGAAGCTATTCCTTGGAGAGGGACATCATGCTTGGGTAAGTGGAAGGACAGCTAAAGAGAGGAAGATCATGCAGCAATGGGTTCAAGTGTATCACAGATTGCAAAGATGTCACAGTATAGGACAGGGTTCAGATCTATCGTTTATAGGGTCATTATGAGTCATACTCAACTCGATGGCACCAAATAAGAAATTAAAACTCATCTATGGGGGCTACAGAAGTAAACAATTACTCAAAATCAAAGGTGGGATGACTAGGGGATGAGGAGACTAGAGCATGGGAAAAAAACAACCATAATACAATTAAAATATTGTCATACTATATGACATGGACTCCTAAGAGAACAAACATGTTTGTCCTAAAGAGGTTAAGACCAGGCTGCTCCTTGGAAGCAAGGATTCTGAAGCTCCATCTAACATACTCTGGACATGTTGCAAAGAGGAACCAGTCCCTGGAAACGTCATGCTTTGGAGGGTGGAGGGCCAGAACAAGAGAAGACGACCCTCAATGAGATGGACTGATTCAGTGACTAGGGTATTGGGGTAGGTGTGTCAGAGACAATAAGACTGGCACAGGATAGAGCAGGTACAGTGGCACAGTGTTGCTATGAGTCACAGGCAACTCGATGACACATAACAATAAGAATGACAAATATAACTAATGTCACTGAATAATTTGTGGAAAAATGGTCAAACAGAATCTAACTTACTATATAAACTTTCACCAAAAACTCAATAAAAAGCTATTTTTTAAAAAATTAAATAAAAAGCTTTCTGAATAGTAATATTATTAAGTGAAAAAATGCAATTTATATTATATGCTACCATTTGTTAGAGTGGGCAAAATACCTCTAAGTGTGCTTTTATTTGCATACAACTTATATGAAAGAAATTAGAAATCTTGTTTAACTCCAGATAGAAGAAATGTAGTATAAAAATTAAAGAGATTTTTTTTTTTACTTTCACATTTCTTGACTTATATACCATTTTAAATAGTAAATGAAGGGAGCTTAGATGGCTTGGGGTAAGAAATTGTGCTGCAATCCCAAAGGCACGTGGTTCAAATCCACCAGCTGTTCCATACAGAAGGATGGACAATCTCTTCTATGTGATTTACTATCTCTGAAAACCTGCTTGGAAGGTCAACTATGGGTCAGTTTCAATTAAACAGCACACAACAACAAGATACTAAATGACTCATAAATTATCACTAAAATGCATTATTTTTATCATTTTTTTAAATTAGTTGGTGTGTGCTGTCAAATCAGATCTGACTAGCACAGGAAGAGATTGCCCCTCCTTCTCCAGTGGAGCATCTGATGGATTCGAACTGCACGCCTCTGGGACTGCAGCGCAGCTTCTTGCCACTAGGCCACCAGAGCTCCCTTATCATAAATTAATTTTAAATGACAAAAAAATATAGAAGACAGCTACATGGCCAACTGAATGGAAGTGATTCAAATTTGTTTCCATTCTGAAAAAAAGGGTCATCCAACAGAATATATAAATTATCAAATAGTATCATTAAAGCAAAATCTTATGGAAGATTATTCAAAAATAGCTAGAGAACAGTGTGCCCACAGAGAACTGCCAAAAATTCAACCAGGATTTAGACGAGGTCACGGCACCAGGGATATCACTACTGATGTCAGATGGATTCTAGCTGAAAGCAGAGAATTCCAAAGGAATGTCTATTTGTATTTTACTGACTATCCAGAGGCATTTGACTGTGAATCACAACAAACTAAGTCTATTATTGAGAAGAATGGAATCTCATCTTAATGGGAACACTTAATTGTGCCCATATGAAACCTATACTTAGATCAAGAAGCTGTTGTCTGAACAGAGCAAGGGAACACTGAAAAGTTCAAAATTTTAAGAAAGCTATCTTTTAAGGCTGTATCATTTCTCCATACCTATTCAATCTGTATGATCAACACATTCATGAGGTAGGTCTTTATGAAGAAAAATTAGGCAACAGGATCAGTGTAAGACTCATCAATAACCTGCGTTAAAGCAGATGACACAATCTTGCCCACTAAAGTGAAGAGGACTTAAAACAAGAGCTGCAGAAGATCAAAGACTTCAATATAAGCCTTCAATATAAGATTACATCTCAACACACACACACACAAAAAACAACACAACAAACCAAACACCCCACCACACCCCAAAACATGTCTCTTGGAGAAGAGGAAAACAAGGTACTCCTTGGAGGCAATGATGGTGAAATTCCATCTCATATACTTTAGTCATGTTTTTAGAATGGATCACACCTTGGAAAAAGATAACACGCTTGGACAGGTAGAGAGTCAGCATAAGAGCGGAAGATCCTCAAGATGATAGATTTGATAGTGATTATAACTAAGGGCTCAAGTGTGTCAGAGATGCTAAGGATGGTACAGGATAAGGTTGCTATAAGTTTCAGTCAACTCAACAGCCTGTAACAACAACTAAGTAAAAGGAAAAACATCCATAAGTAGAGTTTCTGCTTCTGTAAAATGTAAAATAATATTGATAGAATTGGAGTTCCTGGGTGATGAAAATAGTTAACATGTTCAAGTGCTATAAAAGAACAGTAAAAAAAAAAATTATAATGTCAGTGGGTTCATTTAAAAAAAAAAGGTCAAGAGGCTCAAGTCTACCCACCAGTGCCGTGGAAGAGAGGACTAGAGATATATTTCCAAAAACTAGCCACTAAAGACCCTATAGGAATGACACATTAGGAGTTGCCATGACTCAGAATCTATTCATTCATAATTAATTAACAAGATAACTATGAAAAAGCAGAAATATTACATGGAATTAGCACAATTCCTAGACCACCTTACAAGTCATATAGAGTATTTTTCATTGCCATTTGCCAAAATTTTAGTACCCACAGCCACTTAGTAACCATGTGTGAACGAAATGATTGAGACCTTACTGAAATATAATACCAGATTCCATTTAAACTGGATTGACAGATGTCTCAGAATCAACATTTACTGATCGACTTCTGAAAAATCAGCCACTGAAAACTCTATGACACACAGTACTGATACAGCAGGGTATTAGAAAGGAATGTATAGGTACCATATTGGAATTCAAACATCAACCATACTTACAGGGATGCTCCAGACCTGCATTCCATCACTGTAGCCAATCATAATCAGCAAAGGCGGCTCATTTCCTGTGCTGTGCATTTCATGAAATTCCAGATTTCTTGACATATCTGAAACAGAATTAAGAAAGAGGCAAATTACAAAGACACAATGTCAATGAGAAAACAACTTTTCTATTATGTCATCAGTGTAACAATTACTTACACTTTAAAATAAAGAATAAGAGTAATTGGAAAATATCATTTAAAAGAAAATGAACAGGAAGATAGATCTAAAACCAGCGGGGTTTTCCCTTTTTCTATAATCTTTATAATCTTGCATAATTTATTATGTTTTATAATTATTAAAACAAGGAGTGTTTTAAGATGCCATTATATCCAGAAATAGAACAATTCTGCCCAAAAAATATTATTTAATAAGCATCATTATTCAACACAAATATCCACTTTAAATTAATTCAAATATTCTCAAATCACAATCCCATCTTCTAGTACACTTTCTCAACTATCCCCATTTTTTTCCTTTTAGTATTCCTTATTTTATTTTTTTAAATTATTATTAAATATTATTCGTTTTAGTGAACATTTACAGAGATTTTGGGTTTTCATTCATTCATTATTGCACTGTTTTCTCTACCTTCCTCCCCAGTTCGTTCTTCTTCTCCCCCCGCCCACGAATGTCTGTTTTAATTGTCCAATTGCCACAGTGCTTGTCAAAGCCAGTTCTGATTAATCTCCTTTATCGGTGTGTCCTTTGCCATTCCCTATCACTCCTCCCTGAGAGAGACTTCACCCTGATTCATAAGGAAAAGGGGATGGCGTATTCTCTTAGCTACTTCCTGCTGAAAAGGGACGCTGTGGGTTTCAGGGTGAAGATCTTCTCTCACTACTCTAAAGGGCCCCTTTGGCAGTAGGAAACACATAGATTATTATGGAGATTGATTTTGGGATTTAGATGCACTGTTATCAATTGTGCTTATCCTTGTTCATATCCTTGAAGATGTATCATGGAAGTGTTGCAGCCTAGAAGACACAAATTTAACTAACAAGTTAAAAATACATGAGTCAAAAATTAAAAAGCAGTAATATTCCGAGTAGAGGTTCTAATAGTGGCACAAATCAAGTTCCAGAGGGAAGGTGGTTCTTACAATAAAAGGCCTATAGACTAGCACTTTGTCTATTATAGTGTAGAGGATAGGAACCACAAGATGTAGAGGCTCAGCTATGTCATTTATGCTTCTTAAGTCCTGGAGCAAATTCCATCTACCACTGGGTTGTTTTATGATTCGGAAGTTCGCATGCAAGGTAGAGGTGAAGTAAGGAACTGCTTACTCCTTCTTTTTTTACTTAAGTTCACTGTCACCTCTGCCTTTTCTCTACCCATTAAAAAAGGATATACATGTTCAAAATGGGACCAATAAGAAAGGAAACTACCAAAAACAAAAAAGGAAACTACCTATGAGAAGTGAAAATGAAAGATTTTGTTAAAAGTAAATAAAATTAAATCATACATTAAGTTCACTTAAAGCATAAGGGACAATCACCTAAAATTTCAAATATTATAAATTTATAAATGGTAGAAAAGTTTTATTCCTTTATCTGTAGATATTAAATTCTGTAAAAAAAACTGGGATATGATCTATTATAAAAGAATATATACTTGAGTAGTTAACACTTCGAATTCTTTAAGTTTTTTTAATTTTATTTTATTACTTTGTGTGTGTGTACCATCAAATCAGATCTGACTGGCACAGGAGGTGACTGCCCCTCCTCCAGCAAAGCATCTGGTGGATTCAAACCACGTACCTCTGGGATTGCAGTGCAGCTTCTTGCCAGTAGGCCACCAGAGCTCCCTAACATTTCGAATTCTTATCAGTGAACTGAAGCATGTTATTTGACTTAATGGCTCTCCACCTCTTATTGTTGTTGTTGTTGTTAACTGCTGTCAAGTCAACTATGACTCAGTGATCCTATGAACAAGAGATTTGAACTCTCTGCCTGACTCTATGCCACTGCTGTTGCTGTGTACCACTGAGTCAGAAATGAACTATAAGTGTTGACTCTCTAGTGACTTTTTAGAGGCCATAAAGCACTTGGGAGGAGACAGCCCAGCTTTCTCCCACAGAGCAACTGATGGATCTGAATGGTGTACCTTTGCACTGGCAGCACAATTCCGTACCACTAAACCATACAAATCTAAATTCCACTACTATCCTGTGCCATAGGATCTAAATTCCACTGCTGAGTTGTCATCTCTATTTTTCATCCCATTGTTGTTCATCTTGTTGTTATGTTCTGCCAAGATAAAGTCAACTCACAACTCACAGCTGACCCTTCAGTGAATCTTTGGATGCAGTAAATAACACTAGAGGAGACCGTCCATCATTCTGAAGAATAGCCAGTGGGTTCAACCTGTGAGCCTCTAGGTGACAGTGTGATTCCTTAATACTAAGCTACCAGAGTTCCCTTTTTCATTCCATATCAACCTCTAAATCCATTTCAGAATGCTTTCCGTCACTAATATCCCTCCAAAATTACTTTTGCATCTGTTACCAATAACCTCCAAGTTGTTAAATTTAGTGAATGTTTTTCACACATCTTACTAAACTCTCTTACCTATAACCAATTCTTTTTCCTTCTTGGAATTTTTTCTCCTTCAAAGGCAGAACCTTCTTATAGCTTTCTTTCTAATCCTCTGTCACTTCTTCACATTTCCTTGCCTGCCTAGCTCATCTTTTTCTGTCTAGATTTTAACTGGAATTACTCAAAACAAATTTCTTAACTTCCTTTTTCCCCCACTAAAAAATTCTCTCCTAGATGATCTCAAAAGCAGAATCTACCTTAGTGACTGACATGGAATAAATATATCACCCAATGAAGGATCTTCATTTGTTGACGTGGCAAGACTGAGAATGAGGACAAACAGTTGCAAATATCCATTAATAACTGGAATGTGGAATGTACATAAGAATCTAAGAAAACTGGCAGCTGTCCAAAATGAAACAGAACAACACATAAACACAAGGATGGACTAGTACGGGCATTTAAATTGAGACTATCATATATATGATTGATTATGCCAAGAATGACAAACTGAAGGAGAATGGTGTCACATTCATCCTCAAAAAGAATATTTCAATATCTATCCTGAAGTACAATGCTGTTAGTGATGAGATATTATCTATATACATATAAGACAAAACTGTTAATATAATTATTATTATTCAAATATTCACACCAACAACTAAACCCAAAGCACAGGATATAGATCAAACTTACTTCTGCAATCTAAAATTGATCAAACATGCATTCAAGATACACGAATAATAACTGGTGACTGGAATACAAAACTTGAAACAAAGGAAAAAAACTGAGAGTTGAAAATCAGGTCACAGTTATAGAAATTAGGCCAGAGAGAAAATTACAGAATTCTGTACACTCAATGTACACTCCTTAAAACATATTTTTTAAAAAATTGAAATAGTGACTATACACATGAACTTACACAGAAAATAGATTGACTACATCTATAGAAAGAGATACTGGAGAAGCTCAAGATCAACAGTCAAAACAAGAAAATGTAAACAAGAGCCAAAATGCAACCTTGAGTTTTACCATAAGAGTAAAAATCATCTGAAGAATAGATATGATGTACTGAACATTAAAGATCAAAAATCAGACAAGTTTTGGAGGGCATCAAGGATATTAACCATGAAGTGAGCAGTCATTGCAAACATATGAAGGAAAGAAAGAAAAGTCCAAAATGGGTATCAGCAAGGACTCTGAAATGTGCACCAGAAAGTAAAAAAGCCAAAACAAAGGGAAGAAATGCTGAAGAGAGCTGACTATAGTATTTCAACTGGCAGCTTGAGAAGACAATGTGTTATAATGAAATGTGAAAAGAGGTGGAGTTAGAAAGCCAAAACGGAAGAAAGAACATGCTCATCATGTCTCAAGCTGAAGGTACTGACAAAACAAATTCAAGCCTCAAGTTACAAAACTAAAAGACTCTATGGGCAAAACACTGAATGCTGCTGGAAGCATGAAAGAAGATGCATACAAAGTTACTGTACCAAAACAAAAATGGTTTACACTGAACCATTTCAAGAAGAAGCATATGATGAGGAACAAACGATAATAAAAGAAGGATGTTCAAGTTACACTGAATGCACTGGCAAAAAAAATTAGGCCCAGGAATTGATGGAATATTATGTGTTTCAACAAACCGACATAGCCCTAGGCATGCTCACTAGTCAATGCCAAGACATTTTGCACACAGTTATGTGGCTAACTGACTGGAAGAGATCCGTATTTGTTCCCACTTTAAAAAAAAAAAAAGGTGATCCAACAAAGTACAGAAATTGTTGAACAGTAATTTCTAAAAATTATGTAAAAACCGCTTGAATAGTATATCAACAGGGAAATCCCATGGGTTCAGATGAGGCCGTACAAAGAGGGATATCACTGCTGATATTAAAGGTATTTTGGCTTAAGATGAGGCAGTACAAAGAGGGATAGCTGATATTAAAGGTATTTTGGCTTAAAGCAGAGAATACTAGGAAGATGTTTACTTGTGCTTTACTGACCATGCAAAGATGTTCAACTGTGTAGATTTTAAAAAATTATGAATAACATTGAGAAGAACTGAGATCCCAGAACACTTAATTGTATTCATGTAAAATTCACACATAAACCAAGAAGCTGCTGTCCAAACAGAACAAGGGGACAATACATGGTTTAAAATCAGGAGAAGTGTATGTCAGGGTTATATCCTTTCTCCATACCTATCCAATCTGTATGATGAGCAAATACTTAGATAAGCTGGTCTGTATAAAAAAAAATATGGCATCAGTATTGAAGAAAGATTTGTCAACAACCTGTCTTATGCAGATGGCACACCTTGCATAAAGACCTAAATCACTTACAACAGATTATCAAAGACTAAAGCCTTCAATATAGATTATATTTCAACATCAAGAAAACAAAAATACTCACCAATGAACCAATAGGTACCATTATGGTCGATGGCAAAATGACTGAAGATGTCAACTACATTTTTGTTAGATCTACAATCATCATGCATGGCAAGAGCAGCCAAAAAACAAAACAAACAAAAAAAAAATGTTGCTGCACTGGGAAAATCAGCCAAGAATCTCAAGTGCTAAAGAGTAAGGATGTCAGTTAAAATTAAGGTGCACCTAATCCAAACCATGGAATTTTCAATTGCTTCCAATGAATCTGAAAGTTGGACAATGAATATAAAGGACAGAAGAATAATTAGTGCCTTTGAATTACGGTACTGATAGAATATCAGTATCTTGGAATAGCCAATATCCAACAGACTGCTAAAAGAGCAAATAAATTTGCCACTGAGGAAGTACAAATAAGGTGCTCCTTGGAGGCAAGGGTGGTAAAATTTCATCTCACATACCTGGGGTATGTGGGAAGGGGCCAACCCTTGGGGGAAAAAGACATCATGCTAGGAAAAGCAGAGGGTCGGGAAAGAGGAAGACTCTCAATGAAATGGACTGGCACAGGGCAGAACATCGGGTTTGAGAGTGGTGGATATTGTGAGGATGGTACAGAACAGGACATGGTTCAGATCTATTGTACACAGGATTGCTATGAGGTGTAGTCAGTTCACTCAGTGGCACCTAACAATAGAGGAACTCATTTTACCCACTGTTTCAACTACTACCTATTGGTAACTTCTAAACATGATCTAGAAGGTATACTGAACAGCTTTATAACATGGCTTTTTTAGATGCCTCAAAAGAAGTTCAAATTCAATTAGAAAGTCATGAATATAACTCCAAAATGTAATCTTCCTCCAGAGTTCTCTACCTAAAAGAACAGCATCACTATAACTCCAGGTGAGTAACCTAGAAACTACCTTCTTCCTTGCGTCCACGAGTAAATGTATCATCAAACTTAGGATTTCTCACCACAAGATAAAGGTAAATAACCCAACTGAAAAATGGGCACAGGATATGAACAGACACTTCACCAAAGAAGACATTCAGATGGCCAACAAACACATGAAGAAAGTTCAAAATCCCTAGCTCTAAGAGAGATACAAATCAAAACAACTATGAGATAACATCTCACCCCTGTAAGAATGTCAAAATTTAACAGAACAACAAACAACAAATGCTGGTAAGTTTGCAGAGAAACTGGAACTCTTATTCACTGTTAGTGGGAGAGTAAAATGGTGCAACCACTATGGAAGGCTGTATGGTGCTCTCTCAAAAAGCTGAAAATAGAAATACCATCTGACCCAGCAATTTCACTACTGGGAATATACCCTAAAGAAACAGTAAGTACCACACAAGCAGATACATGCACATCCATGTTTATTGTGGCTTTGTTCACAATAGCAGAGTTGGAAACAACCTAAGTGACCATCAACAAATGAATGAAGAGAGAAGCTCTGGTATATTCACACAATGGAATATTATGCTGCTTTGAAAAACAGGGAACTCATGAAATATTATACACAATGGGTGACCCTGGAGGACATAATGCTGAGTGAAATATCTCAGTCACAAAAGGACAAATATTGTATAGTGTCACTGTTGTAAAATGGAACTAACTTTGGAGTTGGGAGGAGACTGACAAAGAGGGGATAAATGATGTTTACTGCATTGAAACATAAGAGGGAGAGAACTGTTTAAAAGTGATATATGATTAGGTATTATTATCATGACAGGAGTCCAGAATGAAGGGCTGCATCGTGGAGTGGACTTGGGGGAAGGAAGTGTGTAACAACGAAAGAATTTTTCTTTTCCTTTTCAAAAAGAAGAGCTAAGGGGGGGTGGGGGCTGGGCAGGGAGAAAAGTGCAACAATGAATGAATGGAAATCCAAAGACTCTATAAACTTTCACTAAAATTAATTAAAAAAAAAAACTTTGTATTTCTAAACACCTCTCCATTCTCTCTACTTTTTATACCTATACTACCCAGTCCCAACTACAATACCTACTCCCAAATCATAACTAGCTTTGTACATCTACCACCACTCCCCTAAGCCCCACATTGAAGTTAAAGATCTTTATTAAAAAAAATATAACAACACTCCTTCTCATCTCCTTTGTGTTACATATTCTCATTTGCTTCAAAATAAAGATTAACATCTTCAACAGAGCATTATTATTTTTTAAATGTCTATTTTCTTTTGACAAGAATTCACTGATATAAAGTTAACGAAGTGAATGTGAACTCCAGAAAAATTCCAAGTTGTAAAAGCTCCTATTCTCTTTACACCTTACAATGGTATGATGTTTTCTAATTTTCAGAGTGCCTCTCTGTCTATCAACTCATGTGACACACGAGTCTTCTATACAAGGGTTATCACTGACAAAACTTCTATCAATATTATAAACAAAGGTTATCACTGACAAAAAAAATTAGGAATATTTTACTGAAAGCTGAATCATTCTTAGAGATTTTTATTCCTGATACAGTCATCTACCACAAACTACTACATCAACTAGAATACTTTTGGAAGACTTCAAATGGAATGTATAAAACCTCTGAGATCATTATTTGATTTTTAAATTTTAGATTCTATTTTTATTTCCCTGGATGTTGACATGGCAAACTTCAAGTAGTCTTTATTTTTTGGCTTTCATTTTTTTATCTTCTCTCATACTGTCCCCGGCTTTTCAACCTGACTGTCCTTTATCTCCTTTACTGGTTTCTTCTCTCTTATTTATACAATTTTAATTTCACCATTTTTCCTACAGAGACACTTAACATTACTTAGCTTTAAACTTAGACAACTGAAATGATCTCCTTTGATTCCTGCATCTTTTACAATTTTGTCCAATTTTAACTTCTTAGTTAATGTTCACCATTGCTACAGTCAGTCTATTCTTTCTTAGAATGCCATTTATATTTGAGAGGAGGATCACTGGGATTTTCTGCTACTATCTTAAAAACTGCAGTGTCAAGTGTCCCCAATAATATGTGTATGTAAAGTTAATATTCTTCTAAGTGGCATAGCACTGGTCTGTCAATTTGCTGTACAGAGGTAACTCATGGTTGCTGTGATGCTGAACACTGTGACAATGATGTGTCAAATGCAATAATGGTTTTCCATGGTGAACAGTGCTTGGTGGAGCTCCCTCCCCAATTAAACAAGCTTGGAAACAGGCATCCACTTCAGAAATAGCTTGCCTCCAGAAACCCTATGAGCTTGGAGAAATGATGCAAGTTATACAATTGTTCAGGTCTTTCGTTCATAGGGTCACTATGAGTAATCTACAACTCAACAGCACTTTCTAACAACAACAAGGTTATAATATGGAAGTTATGTAAAGAGAGTTTCCCTGGAGTATGTCCTTAACATTTTCTATCTCATTAGAGGATGGCCAGGACCAAGGAGATGAGTTTACCACACAATTAGACAAGAAGAATAAGGCCACCCAAAGCCAAGGGAAAAAAACAGTTCATGTTCCAGTGAGTCTGAAAAGAAGAGTTGACTACTCAGGGTTGAGGGGCCTCCACCTCAGTATACTCCACACTCAAACTCCAGTCTCAAGAACAGAGAATTATTTTCAAGGTTTGAGAACTAATGTAAATTGTTCTGCTGGGCATTTTACTTGCTCAGTGCCTGTTATTCCTTCTTTCCCTCCCATTTTCCCATATGTAATAGAAATTTCTACTTTGGGCCTGTTTCACCATTGTACTTTGAAGGGAAATAATATGTAATTCTAGATTCACAAATAAAGTCGAATTCTGCTCAAGTATGGAATTTGGATTTAAGAGCTGAATTAAGACTTTTGGAAAATATGATAGGATGAAAGCGTATTACAGGTGATAAGGACATAATTCCAAAGGGTAAAATATCACAGAGATTGAATTGTGTCACTCCCCATCCCTAAAATACATATATGTAATATGGATGTTATATAATGAGTCTCCATGACCCGACAAATCACACAGTTGTGAAAGGATTAAGAACAGAATGCAATACTCTTAACCTCATCACAGTCCTGAAGATGCTGTTGTTGGAAGGTAACCACTCACAATGACTCTATGTACAAGAGACTGGAACCTTGCCCTATCCTGTGTCATCCTCACAATATCCACCTAGCTAAAACCTACTGTTGCAGTCACTGTGTAAATTCATCTCAATGAGGGTCTTCCTTGTTTTATCTGACTTTCCAGCTTTCCAAACATGATGTCTTTTTCCAAGGACCGACCCTTCCTGATAACATATCCAAAGTGTATGTGACCAAATTTCACCCATCCTTGCCTCTAAGGAGGACCTTGGTTGCAATTCCTCTAAGAGTGATCTGCTTGTTCTTCTGGCAATACATAGGATATTTTGTATTATTCTCCAACATCATGATTCAGAGTCATTGAGATTCTTCTATTGTCCTTATCCAACTTTCAGATGCATAGGAAGCAAATGGGAATAAGATGGCTTAGATCAGGCACACTTCAGTCTTTAAAATGACACTCTCGTTCCTTAGCACTCTTCAGAGATACCCAGGCAAAATTTACCCAATGCGATACATCTTTCGATTTTTTTTTTAATACCAAGGACTTTATTATATGCAGCTACCAGTGTATATAAAATAATTACTACCCTTGTGAAATAGAAACTCACGAAAATTCAGAGAGGTAGATGTTAAGAACTGACAAAAGTAGAAATCTGTATAGTATGGCACATATGTTGTAGGGATAAGCTTTTGTAGAAGCTTCGTATTTTAGCTCTCCTTTGAATATTCACTGGTTCTTAAGAGTGGTTTAGGAAACCTTTGAAAGATTCATTTTACTACAAAAATGAACAGACTTTCTGGGGTCTAAAGGGATTTGTACTTGAAGATACGCCAGTCAGCAAGGGGTCATGTTGAGTATTCTGCAGACAGAATTGTTTCAAATCTGCAGCTGCCTGGGAAACCTTCACGCGGTTGAGTCCAGCTTCCAGCCGAAGCTGCTGAACCACTTTCTTCATAGCGACGACACTAGAAGAGCCAGACATGGCGAAGAGAGCAAGCGAGGCCGATGCTCCTTTCAGGATCGGTCCCGGTGAGGGTGGGTCGGCTGGGGACTCCGTGGGCCAGCATCTTTCGATTTCTTAACTATTGCTCATATGGGTGTTGACTATGGATCCCATGAAACTAAATCATTGACAACTTCAGTCTTTTCTCCATCTATCATGATACTGCTTAGTGGCCCTTTGGTAAGGATTTTTCTTTTCTTGAAGTTGAGATGTAAACCACACTGAAAACTGTAGTCTTTGATCTTCTGCCACAGGTGCTTCAGGTCGTCTTTTGCACTTTCTATAAGCAAAGCTGTGTCATCTGCAAAACCACAAGTTTCTGATGGATCTTCCTCCAATCCTGATGCTACATTCTTCTTCAGTTAGTAAGAAGTAAGGGGAATTTCCTAAAGTATCAAGGGGAATTTTTCTGAACTATGGTTCATACCACCTTTTATCTCACAAGAGATAAAAAGGGAGAAGAGAGAGAGAAGCTCAGTACTAGCAAGAAAGTAAAGCTGGAAGTGCAGGGATCCAAATTCCTGCTCTGGGAAACAAGTAGAACACAAAGTGAAAGAAACATTGAGAGAAAGCCTTCTCCTAGAGCCAATACCCTAAATTTGGACTTCTGGCCTCCTAAAGTATAAGTAAGTAAGTTTGCTTATTAAAGCTATCCATTTATGGTATCTCCCTTATTAGTAGCCCTAGAAAACAACTGAAGCTCTTGTGACCTAGCAGTAAGGAGGTGCACTGTCAACCCAAAGGCACATGTTTGAATCTACCAACTCTCTGAAGGAGAAAGATGGGTTATCTCCTCCTATGCGATTCACAGCCCCTAAAAATTGGCTGGACTATGTATTGGTTCCAACTTGATGGCACATAACAACAGCAGGTAACTGCTAGAAAAAAAGATACCTCCCTAACACAATTCTTCTGTACAGCATGCAATTATCAATAGCAATTTCTGCCACTACCCAGGCTGGAAATTGTGGAATCATTTTATTTGTTTGTTTGTTGTTTGTTTTTTAGTAGATGCCAACTAGATGCATGAGGCTAAAGGCAAAAACATTTCAGTCATAGCATCCCTATGCATTATTTCCTGAGATTTATAAAGTCACACTTTAATGACTTGTAAGATGAGGCTGGTTAGGGAAGAGAAAGAGAAACAACATTTGAGGAAAAAGAATGAGACACTTGTGGGACCTCCATATGAAGTTGTACATACAAGAGGCAGCTGACTTGGAGACTAAAGCACACTAAAATAAGAGTGACTTATTGGATGCAGCAGTTACCCTCTTTATGTACTACACAGACAGCCTAATGCTAACCTCCTTTTTTTCAGATAACTGACCTTATCCCTCACCAAGTACAAAGACACAGAACCACCTGAACTAATTCTAGTACTACAACCTTGGCCACAGGGATTATTCCAGAAATGGGCAGGTGACTCAAACTGAGCCACCTGTGACTGTCAATGAACATGTTTCCTCTTTGATCATAAAGCTTTGAAGAGATGAGTAAGGAGCTTTGCATAATAACAACTGTTTCAACTTCATTAGGAAAAATCAAAGAGCAGATACAAGCATAGCAGTGACAATAAAAGGAAAAAGGCTGACTATGTTAAGCCCCTCTTTCCAGTTATACAGGTAGACTGTGGGGAGGGGGCAAATTTTTCTTACTTAAACTAATTTCTAGCAACTTAACTTTTAAAAAGATCTGCTGAGCATAAAAGTTGTCATCAGTACAGCCTTTGATATTAGAATTGGTCAAATCAGGATAGAGTAGGGTGTGGTAAAAATTCCCTTTATGCAGCAATGAATGAATGGAAATCAAAAATCTCTGTAAATGTTCATTAATTATTTTAAAAAATTATTAAAATAAAAAATTCCTTTTAAAAACTAGAAAACTGGTAATCCTGGCTATATTGTTGTTTTTGTTGCTGTTGTTATTGTTATGTGACATGAGTCACCTCTGTCTCTATGTACATTTACTCTGAACCCTACCCTATCCTAAGCCAGTCTCACTGACTCTGATTCACTTACCCCCAATAACCCCCTAAAGTCACTGTGTCAATCCATCTCACCCAGGATCTTCCTCTTCTGTACTATCCCTCCATCCTTCCAAGCATGTCTCTTGGGATTACATTAACTTACAAGTAAGTTGTTTTTATTTTTGCTTTTTAAAGTCAGAATATTAAACTTCTTTAGCTACTCCTTATATCTACTGTCTAAAAAGAATCAAGACAAAAGACATACATGATGACACTTTGATAAAAAATAAAGATTTAAAAGGGGGGAAAAATTTAAACTAAAGCATAAATCAGATTGCTTCAAAGCAGATAGGGGGAAATTACCATGATACTGTTGGTATTGTTGGGTACTGGCAAGTTGATTCCAGCTCACACCAACCCCAAATTACAGAATAAAACTGCCCCATAGGGTTTTCTGGGCTGTTAATCTTTATGGAAGGAGAACTCAGGTCTTTGGCCCACAGAACAATGGGTGGGTTCAAACCACCAATGTATCAGTAAGCAGTCTAGTGCTCAATACTGGTGCTCAACAGATGCATCACTAGAGTTCTTACTGTACTATGGGCACATTAATCATACTTCCCAATTAACTTCAATAGAATGCATCTGAAATCACCCTGAAACCTACAGCGTCCCTTTATAGCAGGAAGTAGCTAAGATAATACACCATCCCCTTTTCCTTATGAATCAGGGTGAAGTCTCTCTCAGGGAGGAGTGATAGGGAATGGCAAAGGACACACTGACAAAGGAGATTAATCAGAACTGGCTTTGACAAGCACTGTGGCAACTGGACAATTAAAACAGACTTTCAAGGACGGAAAAAAAAAGAACGAACTGGGGAGGAAGGTAGAGAAAATAGTGCAACAATGAATGGATGAAAACCCAAAATCTCTGTAAATGTTCATTAAAATTAATGAAATTTAATAATAATAATAAAAAAAGAATGCATCTGAAAATAAACAGGCATCAGACTACCATAAATTCTTTTAAGGAAAAATAATCTCATTTTCTCCAAAGTTCAACAACTATGATTATTATGTAGTTATAAACCCTATACAGCTGATCAAACCTGAATAACTTCTAAGAAAATTTTAACTTCCATGAGTCTAATAAAAGTGTAAAGCTAAAAATTATTAGTTACTTTAAGACTTGTACAAACAATACTTATCCTAAGTTTCTATGGGGTAGTTATATTTTCAATTAAAAATAAACTTACTTTGAAAACTATAATTATTTTAAGATAAAACAATCCAACTAAAGCAAAGCTTCTCTTTTTAGAATTGTATCAACTCCAAATTCATTAAAATTTATATGTTCTCCACAAAAGTTAATACCATACCATTTAAATCTGCATTTTCAAATCTGACCCAGACTATTTTCTCCTTCTCTTCTGTTAAAGGTGTTCCACTGTAAGCCTGCACAGTAAACAAAAATGTTTAAATGAAATTATTTTATTATTACTTTAATATTACTGAAACAAAGAGTGACCAAAATAAAGGCAACCCTACTCCTCTCCAATTCCACTACCCCCAGGATTTCAGTAAAGCACATTCTGGAACGTAAAATGATGTATCCACTTCAGAAAGGAGTTTGGCACTTCCATAGAGAATCAAAATTAGAAATGTTATTTGATCTAGCAACCACCCTCCTACCTATATATCCCAAAGAAAAAAGAGCTTCTACCCAAACTTACATATGCACACTCATGTTTAATGCACCATTAGTTATAACATCAAAGAGCTGGAAACAACTATGAACACACATATGACTAAATAAACTCTAGTATATTCATACAACAGAATGTTATGCATCACTCAAAAACCATCAAGAATTTATGAAACACTATACAACATAGATGAAACCAAAACAATTATGCTTAGTGACATTCACAAAAGGTACAATTATGGCATAAGACTACTATAATGAAAACTAAGGAAGCAATTACACACAGAATCCATCTTAAAGGGTTAGCATAAATGGAAACAGAAGCGGAAGGGAGTCAAACTTAACAAGCAAAGTCGGTGAAGGGAAAGGAAATATACATTAAGGCATTAATCAAACAATTATTAATTACATTCTAATTAATGGCATAAAACAAAATTTGTGTGAATGATTGAATGAATGAAAAATCAGTATGATTAGTAAATCATTAATCACATTTTTTAAAAAAGAACATTCTTACTCTCAAAGAAAGTTATTCAGGATTCTGATCTAACACTGAGATAGCCCTGATCATTAAAAACAAAAGTTCAGCTAAAAATTTAAGAGCTCTGGAGGCTGAGTGGTAAGGCATTGTGCTGCCAATTCAAAGCCATCCAGTCTGAATCCACCAGCTGTTCCATGAGAGAAAGATGGGCGATCTCCTCCTGTGAGACTTACTGCCTGTGAAAACCTGCTCGAGTTCCTAATAACTGTGCATAACAACAGGAAAAACTGTTAAGGACTTACAAAAACCTAAAATACAATGAGCACAATCTATGTGAAATATCACTTTAATTCAAACCCAAACTGCTAATGAATCCATTCAGATTCATGACAATCCTATAGGACAGATTAGAAGAGCTGCCCCTTGTGGTTTTCAAGAGTACAAATCTGATTGCCTCATCTCTCTTCCTCACAATGGCTACTGAGTTTGGATTGCCAACCTTAAAATTAAAGGAAACTTAAAAAACTAAAATTCCCCTAAGTTGAACAATAAATAAGGTGGTTTACAACATAAACAAAACTATCACACTTAGCCACTTCATTCCAAGGGGTTTATGATCAAACAACTAAAATTTTATCTAGGCTTTGTTTTTAGTGAAGAGAGTTACAAATTATACTGGTTTTTAAATATAATAATTTTGTTTTATAGCATTAATTAACATTGATTAATTAATTTATTAGCTATTAGTTACAATGACTGGAACAATGCACTTGGGTACATCAAAGATCACGAAGAGGAGGCAGAACAGGCAAGGTTCAGTTATTTCGTTCATAAGGTTCATAAATGGCGGGGAGCTCTGATGGCCTAGTGGCAAGGAGATGCAACTACAATCCCAGAGGTGCACGGTTCGAATCCACCAGATGCTCTGCCGAGGAAGGAGGGACAATCTCCTCCTGTACCAGTCAGATCTGATTTGATAGTACACACACACAAAAATTTAAAAAAAAAAAGGTTCATAAATGGCAATCAATTCAATGGCACCTAACAACAACAATCAACCCCTTACTGTGTCTTGCCTTTCTCTTCACCCAACTTATCATTAACTTTTACTTATCATTTATATTATTATAACTTTTCTCCCTTCCCTCCTATAGGAGGAAGAATATCACAGTTGTCCCCAGGCCTAATCACTAATTGAAGAAACCTGATTTACCAGATCCTTGGATCACAAAAGCCCACACTCAAGTTAACTGAGACCCACCCCAAATTCCAAAGCAAAATACCATCTTCCCTACTCCTCCCTGAAACCCTCTAAAAAAAGAAATTGTCCTTGTCTGCCTTCCAGCCAGCCATTATGACCTTCCAAGCCTGGTCACTTGGCTTCTCTCTCCACCTTCTCCTCCCCTTCTCCCCCTCTCTCTTTTTATCTTTCAACTCTTTTTCTATTTAACACCTACCTATCTGTCCAAGATTGGTTCTTTCTGTGTGTAAAACTTAGTATTTTATATTTGTTGTTGTTGTTTACATTAGTGATCTTATTTCTTTGGTGAGTCACTTATGGCATTCAATATCATTTGTTCTAGATTCATCCATGCTGTACAGTATTCCACAAATACTTGAGTGTTTTCCTGTGACACTGTGACACATCAATTGTGTAAATGTACTAGTTTGTTGAGCCATTCACCCTTTAATGGACACTTGGATTGTTTCCAACTCTGTTATTATGAATTATGCTGCAATAAACATTGTTTATTGTTAGGTGCTACCTTATCTGGCTTCTAGAAACCATCATATCAGTTAGGTCCTGCAAGTCTGAATGAGTCACAAAGCCAAGCATACATATTTGTTGTTTTTTTGTTTTGTTTTGTTTTGTTTTGTTTTTTCAAGCATACATATTTGTGAAGCCTTTGAAAACTCTCAATAATACCAATTAATATTTAAAGGGAGTCATCTTTCTGAAAGGAATGCCTTTTTATCCACAAAACTGTAAATATTATATATAATTAGAAGCATTCATAATGTCAACAAAACAGCTTTAACTTTTTTTCTTTTGCAGTTATAGAATAAAATTCAATTCACAGACTATAGTTGCCATCAACTCAACTCCAATTCAGGCAACCCCATGTGCAAAAGAGTGAAAATGATTCCTGATCCTATTTATCTCCCGTTGTTGGTATACGTGGATTCAATTTGAGGTCACTGTGAATTCTGGTCATCTTCCAACCTTGAGCATACCTCTTCTAGCACTACATAGGATAATCTTCAGTTGTGATTCATACAGTTTTCACTGGTGAATTTGCAGAAATTAATCATCAAGCCTTTCTTCCCAGCCCACCTTAAGTTTAGAAATCTCAACACCTATCATCCATATGTGATCCTGCTCATCATCAATGACAGAATATCACTGAAATATCAGTGACACAGCTTCCTGCATCACAGCAAATCAGCCACCACAGTGTGATAAAGTAACTGATGCATGCTGGTATTTTATATTATGCTGTATCAAAACCATACAACCACTATCAATCCATATGCAATTTGTTTTATACCCTAAAAACCAAACCAAGTGCTAATGAGTCAATTCCAATTCATGGTAACCTCATATCTGCCAGAACAGAACTGCAGTTTTTAGGGTTTTCAAAGTCTATGATGTCTTTCCTTTCTTTCATGGCATCTCTGAAAACAACTGAAATACCAACATTTTGGTTAGCAGCCGAGCATTTTAAGTATCTGTTACTTGCTTTGGAATACGATAATAAGTCAGAACTTCCAAACATTAAACAAGGTCACAGTGCAGTTACCTAGAAATAATTGTCTTCTACAAGCTACATTTCAGCTGTCATTTTTAAAATAAGTGTGTTGCGTGAAGGGTTCCTTTAAAAAAGAGGAAAACTTGCACTAGCAGCAGCTAATTCATCAACTTCACTTTCAACCGTCCAGTTCTCATCTTCTCTCTTGGTCATGCTCATTACATACAGATTAACTCTCATTTTTTAAAAAAACAACATTTTCTTTTTTAGTAACTTGGTTTTGTTCATTGCCATCAAGTCAGAGCTCATGACTGACACTCTAGTGGGTTTTCAGAGATAAATTCCATGGGATTCAACCGTCCATCTTTCTCACAGACAGAGCAGGTAGCAGATTCCAACTCCCTGCTTTTGGGTGTGCCTTTGGGTAGGCAGCAACTTCTTACCACTAGGCCACCAGAGATACAGAGTAATTTCTGATTTATAGAAAAGTTGTAAATAGTACAGGGAGTTTTAACATACCCCACATTCAGTTTCCCCGAATTATTCAATTATCCAATGAAGTTTTCTTACATTACCATGTACATTTGTCAAAATGAAGAAAATAACAATGGTACTTCATTATTAACTACAGCCTAGACTTTATTTGAGGGAGCTTTGGTGAAGGGATGAGGTTCGAATCTACTAGCTACTTACTACTCGGCAAAAAGATGGGCATTCTCTTCTTGTGAAATTTACTACAAGTCAGTTCTAACTCAAAAGTACCTAACAAGAAAATTTTATTTGGATCTCATTAGTTTTTTGAGGTTCAGATCATTAAACTTTCAATTAGCAGGCTTGCTCTTTAACCACTACGCTACTTCAAAACTCAAACTCATTGCCACTCAGTTTCAATCGACAGCTGACCTTCCCCCAGATGTCCAAGATCATAAATCACAGAAGAAGAGACTGTCCAACTTTCTCCTTCAGAGCAATGGTAGAGCTGAACCACCAGTGTGGCCTCTGGGTGAGCAGCAAAACTCTCTAGGAACTCGTTGTGATGATGGTGGTCTACCACTGAATAGGAACTGGCTCACAGCTGACCCTCCAGCAGGTTTAAAAGGACAGTTAATTGCACAAGAGAAGACTGCCCATCTAACTCTACCATAGCAGCTGGTGAATTTGAACCACATGCCTTCAGGACTGCAGTACAGCTTCTTGTCACAAGGCCACCAGAGCTCTTTAAGTACTCTGTAGGAAGTATTTATCATAATTTCCTTGGCTATTGTTGACAGCTGAGGTGTCCACAAATTTAAAAAATATGATTATTTCATACTGCACAAAACCAACATGCTTTGAGTTTATAACTTTTCTTTACTGGTTTTCTTTTTTTTTTTTTTTCTTGTACTGTACCATTGAATTGGATCCAACTGGCACAGGAGAAGACTGCCCCTCCTCCAGCAGAGCACCTGGTGGATTAGACTTGCACGTCTTCAGGATTTCATCGCAGGTTCTTGCCACTAGGCCACCAGAGCTCCTTTCTTTACTGATTTTCTTAAGGATACTTTCGTTCATAGAATTGCTGATTCAAACTCTAGTACTAAATGCTTCTACATGTCAACAATGCTACTACATGACCATAATTAGAATTAACTGTAATAGCTAAGGAAACTGATGTTCAATCCAACACATTTTCTTTCTTTAGGGTGATGCTTGAAGACCCAGAGAAAAATTTCTAAGCTCTCAGATTTTGATTACCAAAATAATGCAGGAATTTGAACATAACATCAGTTTCCAAATGGCTGAATTCAAATTACCAATGCAAAATTTTTTGGTAAATATGGGGGAAAACTGTAGAAAGTTCTATTCTCTTTTTAAAATTCTATTATTTTCATATATGTGTGTGTGTGTGTGTGTACCGTCAAATCAGATCTGACTGGTACAGGAGGAGATTGTCCCTCCTTCTGCAGCACAGCATCTGGTGGATTCGAACCACACACCTCTAGGACTGCAGCACAGCTTCTTACCACTAAGCCACCAGAGCTCGCCAGAAAGTTCTATTCTTTTTTTTAAATTTTTTATTAAAATTTTTTTATTATTATTCTTTTTTGCGTGTACTGTCAAATCAGATCTGACTGGTACAGAGAAAGTTCTATTCTTTAGTCAACCAAATAGTAAAAAAATGACTAATGCAAAAGGATCTGAAGCACTTGCCGCAAAATGTCAAAGACTGCAGCCTTAAATAGACTGAAGCTCAACATCAAGAAAACAAAGATTCTCACCTCTGGGTGGACTGGCAGCATCATGATAGATGGTTATTGCTAACAGCTTCAGTCTGCTTGGCTCCACAATCAACACTCTTGGTACTAGCAGCCAGGAAATCAAAAGGCAAATTGCACTAGGAAAGACTGCAGTCAGGGACCTCTCCAGGGCAATAAAAAGTAACAACGTCATTCTGGAGACTAAGGTGCACCTTATCTAGGCCACTGTCTTTGCAATTACTTGCTATGCATCTAAAAGCTGGATAATAACTAAGAATGATAGAAGAATTTATACCTTTGAGCTATGGTGCTGGAGAATAGCACTGAATATACCACTGACTGCTAGAATAAACAGGTTCATACTAAAAAGGGTGAAACCAGGCTGCTCCTTGGAGGCAAGGATTCTGAAGCTTCATCTGACATACTCTGGCCATGCTGCAAGGAGGGACCAGTCCTTGGAGAGGGACACCATGCTTGGGAGGGTGGAAGGACAGCGCAAGAGAGGAAGACCCTGAATGAGATGAATTGACTTACTGACTGGGATACTGGAGACAGGGGTGTCAGAAACAATAAGATTGACAGAGGATAGAGTTTAAAAACTGTTGTACGAGTCATAAGTGACCTGCTGGCACACAACAACAAGCAAAATATGTCAGTAGTAACCTATGTGTGACCTTTACAATTAGAAGTTTTAATATCAGCTGTGCTGCAATCACAGAAGTGAGATGCTCTTTTGGAGAAGGAGGGACAATCTCCTGTACCAGTCAGATCTGATTTGATGGTACATGCACAAAAAAAGAAAAAATATTAAAAAAAAAATTAAAACTTTTTTTGGGTTTTTTTTAAATAAAAAAGTTTTAATAACACTGACTCATCTGGTTATCTCAAGAAGTAAATGGGAAAAAAAAAAAGTAAATGGATATCTCTAGTCCTGGACCTCTCTAGCTTCTTTTAGCTCACTTCAAAAGAAAAAAATGTAACAGACACTGCTTTATTTTATGCCTACCGTTAGAAGAGGTCGTGGTACTAGGGATATTGTAGCTGATGTTAGATGGATCTTAGCTGAAAGCAGGGAATACCAGAAGAATGTCTATCTGTGTTTCATAGATTATGCAAAGGCATTTGACTGTATGGATCATAATAAATTGTGGCTGACTCTGAGAAGCATGGGAATCCCAGAACATTTAATCGTACTAATGTGAAACCTATACTTGGACCAAGAGGCAGTTGTCAGAACAAGAGCAGGGTAACACTGCATGGTTCAAAATTGGGAAGGGTGTATGCCAGGGATGTGTCCTGTCTCCATACCTTTTCAACATGTATGCAGAACAGATTATTCGGGAGGCTGGGCTCTATAAGGAGAATTGTGGCGTCAGGACTGGTCAAAGATCTATTAACTAACTGCATTATGCAGACGATACAACCCTGCTCCCTGAAACTGAGGAGGACCTCATGCACTTGCTGCAGAGGGTCAAGGACTGCAGCCTTCAGTATGGACTGAGGCTC
>NW_006400007.1:2978015-2989032 GCF_000299155.1 Elephantulus edwardii
GCGCAAGAGGAGGAAGACCCTCTATGAGATGGATTGATTCAGTGACTGGGGTAATCGGGATGGGTGTGTCAGAGGCAGTGCGACTGGCACAGGATAGAGCAGGGTTTAGGGCTGTTGTACATAGGGTCACTATGAGTCGCAAACGACTCGACGGCACATAACAACAACAACAATCATAAAGATATTCTTTAAGCCTCAAAACAGATCAGGATGAATATGATGATTATCCTATTTTACAGAAGAGAATATTATTTAGAAAAACTCAGTAATTCTTCCAAATCTACCAATATGTAAACCTGGAATATAAAACTAAATCTAGTAACAAGTCAGCACTCTTAATCAGTAAGATACTTCAACCTGACATGCAGATTAGTCACAACCTTGAGGTTTATCCTGCACTGCATCATGTTTCAACTGATCCTCTTTCACAAAGCTTTCTTTGGTGTCCCAACTGAATTTCACTTTCCTTCCTCTGAAGGAACAGTAAAGACTAATTTGCATACAAGGGACCAAACACAAACCAGTTCTGACTCACGTTGCTGTTCTTGTTAGGTGCCATCCAGTAGATTACCACTCACAGCAAACCTATGAACAGATCTGAACCCTGTCCTATTCTGTGACATCTTCATCATCTTTGACATACTGGAGCCCATTGCTGCAGTCACAGAGTCAATTCATCTCATTGGGGTCTGTCTCTCTTTTTCACTGACATCCCTCTACAAGGAAAAGCCTCTCCTAGTAGCATGTCCAAAATTTAAGAGACAAAGTACCTTTGCCTCCAAGAGCACTCTGGATGCACCTTCCAGGACATATCTGTTCATTCTTTTGGCAGTCTATGGGATACGTAGCACTTTTCTCCACAACTCAAAGGCATCCTGACTTCTTATGTCATCCTTATTCATTGTCCAGTTCTCAAATAAGTATCAAGTGATTTTTATCAGTTTTAAACGCAAAAACCACTGCAGTCAAACTGATCTGGCTCATAGCAACCCTCCACTGGTTTCAAAGGTTGTAAGTCTTAATGGGAGGGAGCAGTCTCTTATTTCTCTCAAGCTGCTGTTGAGAGATTCAATACACTAGAGATATACACTCTTTTGATTTGCAGCACAACATGCTATGGGCTAAGGCACCAAAGCGCCTTTACTAGTTTTAGCAGACCTGAAAAATTACTCAAACTGGTATTCTTGTAAATCCTCTAACTGCTCCCTCAAAGCCTCTGACCACAGCCTCTACTCTGGCCAATAAAAACTGCTTGCAACACAGGATTACTGCTATGAGACAAAATATATCTTTGTGAAATTTTGATAAGAGAACCCTCTGGAGCAGATAGATTACAATTCAAAAATTAACATATTTTAAAATTTTTTAAATAATTTTAATGAACATTTACAGAAAAATTAACATTTTTAAAATTAACATTTCTAAAATGTTTCTTCCTTGGAGTTGCAGCTTCAAGACAAAAAAGCCAAGGCTTAAAAGAGAACAGTTTATAAAGGGGAAACAAGTTGGATTGGAGTTCCCAACTATACTCTTTGTATAGAGAACAGCATACTCTACCACACAGCAGCCCTGTTGCTTACCATATCCAGCTGGCCAGTTTCCTTCAACACTAAATAGCCAACCTTTCCATTTATTCCAACAAATGCAGTTTCTTCCCTCCTTAGGAAGCACACTCTCTTACTTCTTTGCTCTGTATTCTCATCTAAACCCACTGCCTGCATTCTCTTCCAAGCTCACTGCTGTCAAATCAATTCAAACTCATAGTGACCCTTCATTGAGTTTCTGAGGTTGTAAATTTTTACAGGAGGAAACTATCTTTTTCTTACAGAGCATTTGGTGGCTTTGAACCACACATCTTTCACTGTGCATAAAATGTAACACACTATTTCAGCTAAAAAAAAAACAAAACACCACAACAACAAACCTCATTGCTGTCAATTTGGAATCAACTCAGAGCTGACCTTCCAATAGGTTTTCAGAGGCTATAAACTGCATTAGAAGACTCTGCCCATATTTCTACCACTAAGCAGTTGATGGATTTTAACCACTTGCCTTTGGGTTGCCAGCATGAGTCCCTCCCTACGCACTAGGCCATTACAGCTCCTTCTCATAAAGCAAGGAAGGGCACTAGAACTATGAATGTCATCTTTCAAGAATGCAGTTACAGATAACACCTAAGTCAGAAGAGACTGTCATCACTACTATGCAGAAAAAAATACCATAAACTCTCCCTTAGAATCTAGAGACCATTATGATGAATGAACTAACGCAGTCTCATAAGAACAAATACTGCAAAGAAACCACTACTGTGAAAAAAAGGATAACTATTAGTAAGATATGTAAAAATGTCCAAAAGGGATAGAGGGAAGGGGACAGAGAAAGAGGAAGTGTGAACATCACTAGGACAGCAGAGTTTAGTGGGTCAATGGGGGGGAGGGTGCAGGATAGGAAAGATTCAATGGGGACTTGAAAAGACAGGGTACTAATAGGCACAGATTACCAGTAACTAATTATATAAAATATAATGCATATGAATGATTGTATGAAACAATATAAGTGAAAGGTTATATAAATCATCATGTGCATGAAAAACAATGTACACAAATTACTGTGCGTAAATCAATTTTTTAAGCTCTAACAAAAATAAAATCCCAAAACATCGGTCTTTGAGGCTTTCCACTAGAACTGTTATTTCTCAGAGAAACCACTTCACTAAAATCATTTGAGACTTTTACTAAAGACACAAGCTACTAGATGCCACCTCCAACGTAAGTCAGATTATCCAGAAGAATACCCTAAAAATTACTCTTTTAACAATTATTTCAAGGGATACTTATGTTATGTTGAGGTCTAACGAACTAGAGATCATCTCAGTAGGGCTGCTCTCATTCTTCTTTCTCACATTTTATTCTCCCTCAAATCTGTGTGTGAAGACACACACAAATGCAATGCTAATTCGTTTCAAAAGGAAAAAAATAAATTTCAAAACAATAGTCCTAATTTCTAGCACCAGAAAAAGACCACTTACGTTGGAAATCATCTATACTAGAAAATATAAGAAATAAAATTTTTGTATTTAGCACTTAACTGCCAACTTGAGGGTAATGTCTTTCCTAGTGTGAGTGAGAAGCAGCCCTCACTGAAGTATGGAGTGGGGTTTATGGTTATGAGGATGGGAATGTGAACAGAATGGCAGGTATCACACAGCAGATTCCCTGGAATGCTTCTTTGTGCAGATGATCCTAGACTTCCCAGCATTTCCTGAGCAGCTATTTTTAAATGGGCTTGCATCCTCCAATTTTTAAATAAATAAAAACAGAATGACTAGACCCTTCCATTGGAGTATAATCCAGAAGGTACAAAAAAAAATTTTGTGTTTGAAATAAAATGTACTATTTGATATTAAAGTAGAGGTAGATTTGTGTCCAGATATAACAGCTAATTAATAAAATGCCAAATTTATATTGCTTTTCCCCCTGCAGACAACACTAAACTAGGCCAAGGGAAAGAGAAAGGTTTTGAAAATAGAACCCAAGTAGAGAATCCCAAACAGCCTTGATGGTACAATGATTAAGGTTGTTAATTGAAAAAATTGGTGGTTCAAACCTACCCTGTAGTTCACAGCAATCTGCTGCCATAAGGAGTGAAGCAAAACAAAAAATCCTGTCTCATGGGTTTCTATGAGTCAAACTGACTCAATGGCACCTAATAAAAACAGAGTCCCAAAGGCTATCTCTCAATTAATGTCTCACTTTAATTCCTCTGAGAAGAATAAGTCATAAGGAACTTGGCTGTGCCACTGTCAGCACAAAAGTGAGGCACAGGTTCACAGGTACACATTAATAAGTAAATTTCACTCTACAAAATCAAGTCTTTGAGTTTGGTAACACTGGTGTCAAGCTTAGAGCATTTTAAAGTTTCCCTGGTTAAAACCCTATGTGGATCCAACACCAGACATTAAACACTTACCTGTGGCACCACATCTTGTAGAAAGGTCACAACACTTTCCATGTAGGACTGTTCTCTGAAAATGGGTGAAATAGAGGACAGTTACTAGGGCATCTTGACCTCAAAATGACCATGAAAAAGTTCTACTTATAAATTCTACTGATCATGTATTAAGACATATGATCTTTTAACAGTTAATATTAGCTCTTTTTCTTAAAAGTCATACTTTTAACTTGCTAAAGGGAACTTCTTACTCATACTGAAGGAATACTGACAGAAAACCTGCCTCAAGTAAAACTTTTCTCTTGAGTCAGAGCAGAAGAGTGCTCCACTAAGAGCAAGAAAAACTACAGCTGATGACCCAGTATGTAGTGATCTTTCCTTTAAACTGCTTATGAACCTAGTCACTCACCTGTATATAGCAAAAGGAACTTGTATTTTCTTGCAGGTACAAGAAGAATTACAATGATTTATTAAAAAGTCCTCATAGAAATTTTAGCACAGACAAAGAATGCTGTTGTTGTTGTTGTGTAATGTCAAGTCAGAACTAACCTATAATGGGCTGACCCTCTAGAGGGTTTTCAAAGGCAGTAACTCGCATGGAAGGAGACTGCCCATCCTTCTCCCGCTAGACAAGGAATAGAAAAATATTAAAATATTTTATGGGAAAAGGAAAAAACATAGTACTATTAAGTATATTAGGATATTTTAAATGGGAAATACATAAATATTAAGTAAATGGGGATAACACCAATTTCTTCAAAATACAAGTCAAATTCATTTCAGAAAAAAGTAGAATTCATTTCGGAGAAATGCACATGCTTAGCAAAAATGTTGAGGGAAAGTATATTTGAAGATGATAATGTGACGTATTCTAAAGCCTTTATTTTAAAAAAGATGCTTTGGAGACCTGAAAAACTGGGTGGACCCGCCACTCTTTTTATTTTTTTTAAATGTTACTCTCATTCCTTTGTTTCATTCCCAGTCAACTTAGTTCCTGGAAGACAGCAAGTTCTTTGACTCAGATGTTTTTAACTTTCTGTTGATAGTTCCTGCCCATTTTTTCCTTCCTGTCAGTTCTCCAGGTTAAGTCTAAGCTCCTCAGTGAGGTTTTCCTGTCATTCTGTCATTCATATTGTATCTTGATCAAACCTAAATTTATTTACTTACTCATGTAGTGTTTTCCTCATCTACCATGCAACTCCATTATAAGAAGGAATGCATCTCTCCTAAGTAATTGTGTCTCCAAAATCTATTGGCCAATACTTAAGCATGGAGTACACACTCATGAATTGTTTTAAAAATGTTTAAGGAATGAAAGCTCAAACACTAACTAACAAAAGGTAACATCTTTTTAATACCATATGGTGAGTGAGATGTGATTTTCTTGAATTTCACTGAATAGAGTTCAGGTATTATCTCTTAGGATCACATTAGATTGTACATTCCTAGAAAGATGTAAATACTGTCAAAGAATGTCTCAAATGCAAAATATACTCTTGATGGCTTTTTGTCTGATTCCTAGAGTTGTTGTTGTTGTTATGTGCCATCAAGTTACCAATTAAAAAAGATGACTGCTTTATAATGGAGTTTTGGTGGCCTAGTGGCAAGAAGCTGCACTGCAATCCAGGAGGTGCATGGTTCAAATCAACCAGATGCTCTGCTGGAGAAGGAGGGGCAATCTCTTTTTGTACCAGTCAGATCCAATTTGACAGTACACACCAAAAAAAATGATAAAAATAAAATTTAAAAAAATATATATTTTTTAATATATATAAAATTTAACACCAGAACCTAGTAAACAGACATACATATATAACTGTATCTCTCTATGTTAAAAAATTGTAACTTCTAGGGGAGCTCTAGTGGACTAATGGCAAGAAGCTGTACTGCAATCCCAGAGATATGAAGTTAGAATCCATCAGATGCTCTGCCGGAAAAGGAGGGGCAATCTCCTCCTGTACCTGTCGGATCTGATTTGACGGTACAGACACACACAAAAATAATAAAATAAAAATTTTAAAAAAAGTTTTAACTTCTATTATGTTTTATTTTATATTTTAATATGGATCTTGACATACTAATTTAATGAATCTCTAGTTTACTAAAAGGGAGCTCAGCTGGTCTAATGGGAAGAAGCTGTGCTGTAATCCTGAAGGCAACTGGTTTGAATCCACCAGCTTCTCCAAGGGAGAAAGATGGGAAATCTCCCATGATTAACTGTCTCTGACAACCCACCAGAGGGTCAGCAATGGGTTGCTTCTGACTCTTTGATACACAACAACAGTTCATGAAATGTGGAGTTTGAAAATAATTCTTGTGGTTTTCATGCATATAAATGTGCAAAAGACATCAACTTGCCTCTCATTTGGGTTTGGTATTAATATTTATTCATCTTGTAAAGCTAAAACGTAAATGACCTCATAATACATGCTCACCTCAGCAGCATAAACAAAAAAACACAAAAAACCCTCACAAAATTAAGCAGTGCTGAGAAAAGGAACCTGAAAAAGGCATCTCAGTAATCATTCCTTCAACAATTTGAAATTAACTGAAATGTTCTTACGTGACAGCCTGAGGACGAACCACAACTCCACCAGTACATCGACTGGGTCTTCGAGGAGAATCTGTAGCCATGGCTTCATTCAAAACACCTAGTTCCAGAAAGGAAAAAAATGGATCATTCTGAGTGATGGAACATAGTTTCTATCTGCTCACTAAAGAATCCTTATCAAAGAAGACCTAAGATAAGAGCATATTTCCCCAGCAATCCTGAAGGGTGGGAGGAGATAAGATGAAATAGATAAGACTTTTCCTCTTCCAATATACTTTGAATTTTAAATAGAAAACTAAGGCTCAGAATCACAAAACCATTTAAGATCCTTCCTGGTCCCTCTGACTACAACTAAAGCAACCCAAAAATCAATCATGGGAAGTTTTGTACGGTTCAAGTATGAAAACAACTGTGCTACCTTTCAAGTCCAAAATGTTTAATTTACAGAAATTGTATGGTGAGGCAGTGAAATTGGACATAGTATTGTATTTCAAGGACCAAGAGCAATACCATTCAGTCTACCTTCCAACTAAATCTGTTGGGCATCCATGAGTAAAACCACAAGACCAGTAATCAAGAAAGGTTTTGTGTGGTTGGTTGTTTCCAATGGCCTTAACCCAATGTTACTGAAATCAAATCACTTTTATCTAAAATGAACTCTCTTATCCTTTCCAATTTTAACACCAAATCCTCATAATTGAATGTCTACAGAACATCTGAATCACTGAGGACTTTCAAAAAGGTGAGTGAGAGAGAGAGAGAAAGGGTTACCGCATCACTAACGATCTTCTCATATATAAAAGTCCACTGCCTGGGACTTATCTTTAAAGTTCGGAGGAACCATCATTTCCATGTAAGCAGCATTCTATTAACCTCATTTGAAAATTCAAACTGGTAAATCCCATCTCCTATGATCAAAACACCTTCTGCTTTAACTAGTCCAGCTAGTTAGACAATCAATAAGGAAGAGCAAAGAACTGATGCCTCTGAATGATGGTGTTGGCGATGAACGTTGACTATATCATAGACTGTCAGAACAAAAATCTATTTTGGAAAAAATACAGCCATAGTGCTCCTTAGAAATCTGGATAATGAGACTGTCTCACATACTCTGGCCATGTAATCAGATGGGGCTACTAAGTGGAGAAGAATTATCATACTTAGTAAAATGGAGGGTCTCTAAAAAAGAAGACCCTAAAGGAGATGGACTGACAGACACAGAGGCTGCAACAATGAGCTGATCGTGAGGATGGCAGGTAGTGTTGCATTGTGTGAGTCAGAACCCACTTCACAAAACCAAACAGCCCAACCAGTCCTTCCTCAATAGGCACGTTCACCTCTAGTCACTCAGTCTTCTCATCTACGTTCCACCCTTTCTTTCCCGAATCAGTCTTCCAAATCCTGTCTTTTAAAGGCCCTGTCCCCTCAGAATGAGCCCCTCAGGCCCGACTTTCCTGAAAGGCACTTGCACAACATTACCCACTTAACCTCCACGGCGGAGCCACCACTGCCCCCGGCCGCCCTCTGGCCCCTTGCCCTCCCCCGCCCTCTTCCAATATCGACATTCCTCGCCCATCGAATCCCTGCCAGCCAAGCCCACTTCCCTCAAGCTGCCAGCCTCTCGTTTTTGCCCAGTCGCCCCAAAGCGAGAGTCCCACAAGCCTACTCACCGGCCGCCCGCCGGTAAACGCTGTTCTCCGGCTCTAGGCACAGCGTTTGGAGTCTCCCCTCCGTGATTGACGGCCACCACTTCCTACCACGCCTCAGCGGAACTACCACTGTAGCCAATCCCAGAAGCAAACAGGCTAAAACCGGGCACCGCCCTTGAAGGTCCGCTTCACCAACCAGCAAGAAGAAAAGAGGCGGATCCGTCTCTTGAACTTAACCAATCAGCTCGGGCTCCGAGGAAAACAAAACAGTATGTAAGTTCGGGTGAAACCGAGCTGTCACGTTCGGTTGTGCAGTCAGACAGGTGGAAAGAAGTTAGGAACATGCCTGCTTTCTTTGCAGATGGCACTTAGCGACTCTTTTAGGAAATTAACATGCTCCAGACTTCTGGGCATCTCACCTGAGATTCTCAAGCGGGGCGCGGGAGAACCTGGGGACGGGTCTGTTTACATCCAATTCTCGCGACAGCTGGTTCCAGACTCAAAGCACGTGGACATGGCAGCTGCCAATCTCTTTTAAGTGGCCACTCATCCCAAGCCCGCCTTCGGCTCCGCCTTTTTCAATGTGTTTACTTTCTGGCACCCGGTTTGGCTGGGCCCTGCGGGCAGTTCAGGAGCTAAGGCGGGGGAAGTTGTGCGTGAGAGCGGCTCTGCCAGTCACCTTGTCAGTTTAAATTCCAATTTTCGACCACCTCTGGTTCCGTTCTTACTTCAGTTTCCACCTCCTTTATCGTGAAGGATCGAAATCTTTCGTCAATGCTACTGTTTTCTTCTGAAAAGAGTAATAATTGTTATTGATGTAATGAATACCGAGCAAGTTCTAAACAAGTACTTAATATGTATTATCCCCTTTAATAATCTCTACAGTTTTATGAGGTTATGGAATATTCTAACTGAAATAAAAGCTACAGTGGTCATTGTTGTGGAATAACTTGGTGCTCAGTGTAAATAGCTCGTCAGTCTCTTTTTCTTATTGGTTTTTGTGCAATATTCATATACATTGTGCTTCGTTCATATAGTATCAGCCTGGGAAGAACTGACATATGACTAACGCAGTTAGCAAGTAGGAACAAGATATGTTTAACTAGAAAGGGAAAGGAAAGAGAAGAAGGGGGGGTAAAAAAGGGGAGGAGGGAAATAGTAATTATATAAAACACAAAGTATATGTGTCTATAAAGCTGTACATGAATAAAAAAAGCATTGATCAATACCTACTCATTATGTAAAACACAAGGTATACGAATCATGAGTTACTATTAAGTGTTTAAACGTGAATATGCAACAAACTGTTCTTTTGACCAATAGACTAGATAAGAAACTCATTTTCTGTAAAAAACACTATCTTCGTGGCCAGAGTTCTTTATTTTTTTCCAACTACCCATTATCGCTATTGGGAAGCCCTGGTGGCCAACATCTGTAGGATGTTGTGCTCCTAACAAAAAGACTCCACCTCTTTTGGTTTCAGGCCAAATGCCACTCAGTGGGAGATAAATGGCAGCCTCAGAAAACAAAGGAGTGCGGCTCTGAACCAGAACTGACTCAACAGTCTGAATTTTTTTGTTTCTTTTTGTTATCACTAACAATGGGCCTGAGCATATCAGACACTCTAAGGATGACACAGGATAAGAAAAGTTTCAGATCTGTCGTTCATGGGGTCCTTATAAATCCTAGTCAACTTCATGGCACCTAACAGTAACTAAGACTACCCCCATCTATTAGGGAGCACTGATGGCCTAGTGGCAAGAAGCTGTACCACAATCCTGAAGGCACACTGTTCTAATCCATCAGCTGCTTCGCAGGAAAAGGATGGGCAATCTCTTCTCCTACAATTGAATCTGAAAACCCGCTGGAGGGTCAGCGATGGGTCGGTTCTGACTTGATGGTACACAACAACAACAACAACCCCCTCTATAATTGAAAGCTGTTTTGTTGTCCTCTTATTGCACAGGTTTAGAGAAAAGATACAACCCTAATGCACACTTCTGATTTTAAACTATGCGGAGTTCCCTTGTTCTATTTAGACAGCAGTATCTTATAATAGGTATAGATTTTACATGACCACAATTAAGTGTTCTGGGTTTTCCATTCTTCTTCTCAATGTTAGTCATAATTTGTTCCACATAGTCAAATGCTTTTGAATAAAAAATAAAACACACATAAGTATCTGTGACTTGGTAGATCTGTTGCTCAAAACTACTTTCCAGGGCAATTGATCTTTACTTTGTCACATGACTAAGTGGGAACATACAAATAGAGTGTGTTTGCTCACAAGGAGATTGGTAATTTTCACCATTTAAATTGAGCAGGTTCAGCAGTAGAAATTGCAAATCTGTTACATGGGGGGAAAAGGAGGCAATCTCCTCCTGTACCAGTCAGATCCGATTTGATGGTAAACACACATAAAAAGTAAATAAATAAAATAATTTTTTTTATTTTAATGTAAGTTTAACTAGATTTTGGATTTCCATTCATTCATTGTTGCATTTTTCTCCCTGCCCACTCCTCTGCCCCAATTCGCTCTTCTCTTTAAAAGTAAAAGGAAAATTCTTTCATTGTTATAGAATCCTCCTCCTCCCCCCGCCCCAAGTACATTCTGCTATGCAACCTTCATTCTGGACTCTGTCATAACCATACTACTCAATCATATATCCTTTTTAAACAGTTCTCTCCCTCATCTGTTTCAAAGCAGTATACATAATTTATCCAATTTTTCTCAGTCTCAACCCAATCCTGATGTCAGTGGCAACATGCAATATTTGTCCTTTTGTGACTGAGATATTTCACTCAGCATGATGTCCTCCAGGGTCACCCATTTTGAATAATATTGCATGAGTTCCTTGTTTTTCAA
>NW_006400007.1:2994237-2995833 GCF_000299155.1 Elephantulus edwardii
GGTTCTAATAGTGGCACAAATCAAGTTCCAGAGGGAAGGTGGTTCTTACAATAAAAGGCCTATAGACTAGCACTTTGTCTATTATAGTGTAGAGGTTAGGAACCACAAGATGCAGAGGCTCAGCTATGTCATTTATGGTTCTTAAGTCCTGGAGCAAATTCCATCTACCACTGGGTTGTTTTACAACTCAGAAGTTCGAATTATGCAAAGGCATTTGACACAAAAAACAAAGCTAACTCTGAGAAGAATGGGAATCACAAAAAACTTGATTGTGCTTATGCAAAACCTACACTTGGACCAGGAAGCAGTCATCAGAACAGAACAAGGAAACACTGTATGGTTCAAAATTGGGAATGGTGAACACCAGGGGTGTGTTTTACCTCTATACCTTTTCAATCTATACATGAAACAAATAATCTAGGAGGCTGGGCTCTATGTGGAGGAAAGGGGCATCAGGATTGGAGGAAGACTCATCAACAGTCTGTGTTATGCATAAGACATCCTTGCTTGCTGAAACTGAGGAGGATCTGAAGCACTCGCTTCAGAAAGTCAAGGACTGCAACCTTAAATATAGATTGAAGCTCAACATCAAGAAAACAAAGATTCTCACTACTGGGCAGATTGGTAGCATCATGATAGACAGTGAAGAGACTGAGATTGTTAGAAATCTTTCATTTTCTTGGCTCCACAATCAACACTTTTGGTACTAGCAGCCAGGAAATCAAAAGATTAATTGCATTGGGAAAGTCTGCTGTCAGGGACCTCTCCAGAGTACTGAATAGCAATGATATCAGTCTGGAGACTAAAGTGTCCCTGATCCAGTCCATCATCTTCACAATTACATGGTATGCTTCAAAAAGCCAGACAATAACTAGGGAAGATAGAAGAAGGAGAATTAATGCCTTTGAGCTGTGTTACTGGAGAAGAGTATTGAATATACCATCAATTGCTAGGAGAACAAACAGGTTTGTCCTGGAAAAGGTAAAATCAGGCTGCTCCTTGGAAGCAAGGATTCTGAAGCTCTGTCTGACATACTTTGGGCATGTTGCAAGAAGGGGCCAGTTCTTGAAGAGGGACATCATGTTTGGGAGGGTGGAGGGACTGCGCAAGAGAAGAAGATCCTGAATGAGATGGATTAATTCAGTGACTGGAGTAATGGGGATAGGTGTGTCAGAAACAATAAGGTTGGCACAAGATAGAGCAGAGTTCAGTGCTGTTGTACATAGGGTCACTATGAGTTGCAGGCGACTTGACGGCAGATAACAACAAAGGCTAGTGCCAACAATTTTCTGTTTAATAACAGCACTGTATGGCCTATTAAAAAGGCAGATTGCTCATGGAGGTTTACTGTAGATTACTGAGGCCTAAATGAAGTAGTTCCACCTGTAGCTTTAGTGATCTCAGACATGGTATCAGGGGTGTAGAAAACACAGCAGACATTTTAAAAGGAGACTGGTACTACATGATTGTTGTTGTTGTTATGTGCCGTCAAGTTGCTTGTGACTCATAGCGACCCTGTGTACAACAGTCCTAAACTCTGCTCTGTCCTGTGCCAATCGCACTGTCTCTGACACTCCCATCCCGATTATCCCAGTC
>NW_006400007.1:2995933-2999249 GCF_000299155.1 Elephantulus edwardii
CACCCATTTTGAATAATATTGCATGAGTTCCTTGTTTTTCAATGCAGCATAGTATTCCATTGTGTGAATATACCAGAGCTTCTCTATCCATCCATTTGTTGATGGGCATTTGGGTTGTTTCCAACTCTTTGATATTGTGAACAAAGCCCAAATAAACATGAGAGTGTATATATCTGCTTGGGTGGTAGTTATGGTTTCTTTAGGGTATAGTCCCAATAGTGGAATTGCTGGGTCAAATGGTATTTTTATTTCCAACTTTTTGGGAAAGCACCATACAGCCTTCCATAGTTGTTGCACCATGCAACAACTGTCCTTTTGTGACTGACATATTTCACTCAGCATAATGTCCTCCAGGGTCACCCATTTTGGATACTATTGCATGAGTTCCTTGTTTTTCAATGCAGTGTAGTATTCCATTGTGTGAATATGCCAGAGCTTCTCTAGCCATTAATTTGTTGATGGGCACTTAGGTTGTTTCCAACTTTTTGCTGTTGTGAACAAAGCTGCAATAAACATGAGTGTGCATCTCTAGTGGGTTTTTATGTAAATTTCATGGAAGGAGATTGCCCAGCTTTCTTCTATGGACTATCTCAACAAACTGTGAAATGTGGTTACCCTTTAGACATGACACATTAGTACTCTTTTTTACTGCTTTCAAGTCAGTGATGATGGCGCAGGATACAGCAGGGTTCAGATCTTTTGTTCATAGGGTCACAATGAGTAGTACTTGACTCAAAGACACCTACCAACAACAACAAACAAAGAAATAATGACAAATTGGAGCACATAAGAACACAAAAGGTAGGAAAAAGTTATCATGACCAGATCAAAAGGCCATTAATTTTCTAAATGCATAACAATATCCTGCTAACCAAAGAGTTCCTGCTAATCAGATTTTAAAAAGCAATATGTAAGTATGGGATTAGGTACAAATTATGATAAGCAGTATGGAAAGTTTTCCAACTCATTTTTGTCTTGAAAAGGAAAATAAAAAATGCAGAGACATGACATTTTTAAATGCTAACTTTTCAAAAACTTAAGTCTGTTACTTTGTCTTAATGATAGAGATGTGAAATAAGAGTGCTTTACATCTCAAAAATGGCTAACATTTCATAAATAACAAAATTGAAAACCAATTTGCCAAATGGATGTTGTCAAGAAATAGAGTATTGTCTGCTTTTAACATTTACTATAAAGTGTCTGCTTGTAGTTGAATTCTTTATTTCATTAATGTGTGTGGGTTTTTTTCTTTCATTTGAGATTTAATTGTGCGACCCCTCAAAATACATGTGGGAACTATGTATTGATCTCCCATGACCTAATAAACCAAATAGTCGTAAGGGGGGGGGGGAATAGAGTACTTCAGGAGGCAGATAGGCAAGATCAAAAAAACTATTGTAAGCAGAGAATATGGTCTAGAAGAAATGTATGGTTTTAGATCATTATCAGAAGCTTCCTGAAGAACCATTACTAAAATGGATTGTACAAGTGCCAAATTTAGAGGCAACATCTGTGGTTCTGAATGCTGCAGAGGTGGAGTATGTTTGGATTTCAAGACCCATGACTCTATATGGAACAGTCAAAAATAGTATTGCAAGATTCAGCTACACAGAGATTAGCCCTTCCAATAGCTTGATAGATTGGGTAAAATCTGTGATTAGGTTTGCTTATTCTTCAAAGAGAAACTGCCCCTTTCCCCTTCTAAATTACAAATAGAACACTCCAAAGGAAGCAGTTGAACAAATAGAACACTCCAGAGGAAGCAGTTGATGTTCTGTATATGCAAGTCATGTTAAAATGGCTTTATGGTGCTAAGAACAGTCATCCAGTGGGTATACCCTTATAGAGGCCAAGACAGGGATGATATGGAAGATCCTCCAACATGGACATTTCATGTAGCTTTGGTACTGGAGAATAAGGCAACAGTTAGAAAAGCTCTGTTAGCTCTATTGAAATGACTTCCCCTTATTGGTGTTAGGGATTCAAAGAACATCAGGTTGATTCACAAGCAAATGGGAGGAAACTCTGAGGGAAAGATTCACCCTACCACGATAGAGATTTTTAGATGGTTATTCAGGAATGAATGGAATAAGTATAGTGGACATTGATAGAGTTGAGACAAAGGTTCTAAGGCAGAACAACAGGAGGTTGAGAAGACCAGTGAAGGCTCATTATGTTCCCCCAACATCATAAGGCCTAAATAAGTCTCTTCTACTCATGCCAATTATGAGTTAATTAATGATAAGTGGCCTCACCCAGAATTACTTGAGACAGAATCTCAGCTAGTTGATCAAGGTATAGATTAACTAGAAGGCCATGATCTTCTGGTTGAAATCCAGCAGGAAACCTGAGGTCATATGTGAATGTATGGGTAAGATGGCCTGGGATCAGAGAAGAAACTTTCTTAGGGCTTCTGGACACAGGAGCCCAAAATACTGTAATACCCAAACCTGTTAATAAAATCTAGAAGGGACATAAAATTGTGTTAGGGAGATATAGGGAAGCAGTAATCGATGAAACTAAGGTGAAAGTCTGGATAAGAACAGGAAAATATAAACAGATGTTGTATGAAGTAGTTGCATCTCCTTTACTTGAGTGTACTATTATCAATGGATATTATGTCTAATTGGGGAACTCTCCCTCTGCCATATGTTGTAAACTGACGGCATGCAAATCATCGCTCATACCAGTGTTGATCTGACATGCTAAATGGGAACCATTTGCCTGAGCCCACTCAGGTAGCTAATTTGAAGGAGTATAGGTTATCTGGTGGATATAAAGAGTAACTGCAGTGATTAAAAAATACTAAAGGCAAAGAAAGGTGACATGACAGAGTGTAGACATTATTAAATGATATCATTAATAATCAAGAAAATCGTCCACAAAGAATGCAAAAGATCATTACAAAGGCTGAAAAAGAAGAAAAGACCAAGATGGATGTCAGATGAGACTGAGTATTGCATTAGAGCGCCGAAAAGCCAAATCTAAAGGGAGAAACCAAGAAATCAAAGAGCTGAACAGAAAATTTCAAAAGGCAGCTCGGGATGACAAAGCAAAATACTATAATGAAATGTGCAGAGAGCTCGAGTCAGATAATCAAAAGGGCTCTAAACTAGCTCAGCGTTTCTTAAGCTGAAGGAGCTGAAAAACAAATTCAAGCCACGGGTGGCAATACTTAAGGACACTTTGGGTAGAATGTTAAATGATCCAGGAGATATCAAGAGAAGATGGAGTACACAGAGTCACTGTATCAGAAGGAATTGGATGACACAGAAGAATTTAATTTAATAACATATGAGCAAGAGCCTATGGTGAT
>NW_006400007.1:3003749-3007253 GCF_000299155.1 Elephantulus edwardii
GTACGCCCTTCCCAATTTTGAACCATGCAGTGTTCCCTTGCTCCGTTCTGACGACTGCATGATAGATCTTGCAAATGCTTTTTTTCCTCCATTCCAATTTTCAAAAGGGTACTAGGTCCAGTTTGCTTTTACATGAAAAGAATCTCAGTTTATTTTTCCAGTATTACCATAGGATAATTTTAATTCTCTGGCATACTGCCATAGCCTGGTTAGAACAAATATCCAGTGTAATTATGCATTATATTGATGGTATCCTGTAAATACAAAACACTGATGAAAAGGCTAGGGATGGTTTAAAACATTGGTTGACCACAGGACCAACAGATGTTGGATGATAGATCCAGAATCCAAGGCCCTTCCCAAACAGGAAAATTCTTGGGAATAACCTGGGCAGGAGGTACCTGTGACATTCCACAGACAACCAAGAACAAATTGCTGTTGCTATCTATTCCCAAAACTAAACAGGTGCTCCAATGTTTGATTGATATATTTAGATTTTGGAGAACTCACTTCCCACATCTTGGAATATTGTTAACTATCACCTATAAAGTTAATAGAAAGAAAACTGTTTGAATGGAGGCCTGAGCAACAGCAGATGATAGCTGAAATACACAAAGCAGTAGTCACTCTCCTTGCCTTTAGCTCCTTGATATATTCAAACATAATTTTCAAGGTATCTGTCATCTGTACTTACACAGATTGGAATTTATAGCAAAAACTTGAGAAGGCTGCCATGGGGCAGCCATGAGCATTCTGTTTTGGATATTTCCTAATGCTGCTACACAATACACACCATTTGAAAGGAAATTACTTGTCTGCTATTGGCTATTGGTTGAAACTGCTTTGATGACAGGACATAAGATTATGATGAGACCTGAAACACCCATCAGGTGATGTTGGAGAAGCACTCTAATAAAATAGGTGGTGTCCAAAACAGTTCTGTGATAAAATGAAAATGGTTCATAGAGAAACAAGCTACTAGGGAAATGCAATGAGGTACCCACCATATCCATGAGCAAGTAGCCTCTTTTCCCATTGGTCCTACCCTGGAACCTCCAGAAAGGCTGCCAGAGCCTATGGTCACATGGATAGTGCCCTGTGAACAACTTCCTGCTAGTCAGCAGAGGGCTACTTTGTTCACAGATGATGATTTTAGGGCACAACATTTGATGAGGAAAGCCACTGCATTAAGATCAGTAGATGGGAAGACCCTGGTTGAGGAAGGCGAGAACAGATTCTCACAGTGGACTCACCTACCTACTGTCTTCCCAGCAGTGACTGAGGAATTGGGCAATGTTGAGAGTTCGTATGTTTGAGTTTTCACTGATTCATAGGCAGTGGTTAATGGCTTAGCCATGTGGTCAGGCAAATGAGTGATGGAAAACTGGACTATTAAAAGGACACCAGTGTGGAGCATGAACCTTTGGAAAGCACTCTGGGAAATTTAAGTTGTGCATTAGAGTGGGACATTTCAAAGTCCATCAAAGAACCCTGTATCAGGATCAGAGGGCATTGGAATCAGCAGGTAGCCATATTGGTGAACTTCCTTGAGGTGGCCAAGTGGGTCCCTGAATTGAGTAGACATGGAGGTGCTGCAGCAATGAAGAGGTGTACTGAAACTAGACATATTTCTCTTTCTTCGTCTGAAGTACAAAACCCCCATAAATATTGCTCTGCCTGCCAGCAAGAGAGACAGAGGTTCAGATGGCTAAGGGACAGTTTCCTAAGGGGGAACTCTGCAGAGTTGGCAAGTTGATTTTATTGGACCAATGACACCAGGTGGCTACAAATAGGTCCTTACAGAAATATGTACTTACTCTGAATTGGGCTATGTATATCCTATAACTGATGCAAATACCAAAATTACTGTTAAAGGACTGCAACAAAAGATACTGTACTAGTTTGGGCCACCAAGATATAGCTCCTCAGACCAGGGCACACTCTTTACAGCACACAGAATGCAGCAGTGTACCAATAAACATCATATTAAATAGAAATACCATGTTGCCTACCACCCTCAGAGTAATGATTTAATAAAGAATTGGGATGGACAATAGAAACGTATGTTATCTAAAACTAGGTGAAATAAAGACAGACTAGTTCACCTGCCTTTTGGAGTGTGTACTCACATTCAATATAAGAGGTACTAAATGGGGTTCACAACTGGATAGATTTCTGTGTTTCTCAGGAATATCTGGAGAAGAGGAATAGGGGAAGATGCTGTCATTACTATACAATTCTTTCCCATATTGCTTCAGATTGTTTTCTTCTTGCCAAATCCTGCAGTGCCTGGTCCAGGGATGTAGCAAAGGGTGCCAGAGCTGGAATGATTCCTAACCAAACAATTATAATAATACCCTTAAAGTTGTATGGAAAAATTCACAAGCATCTGATGGGATACATTGTACCTTTACCCATCTTGCAAAAAAAAGGATTAATGGTGAATACTACTATCCTGCCTAGTGGCTTAGATAACACTTTGGTATTGTACCTATACAACCCTACTCAGCATGAATGGAAATGAAGTAAAGCGAAAGCGCTTGCCAGAGTGGTCTTGCCTACAATCTGAGCTGGTACAGGATCTGAACTTGATACCCATTTCCAAAATGGAAAAGTTTGGGTAAAAATAAATTATAATGGGAAGAGGGAGAAATGATTGCTGAGGTTAAAGGAATAGATAAATGTGTCATGCAGTGGGGTAAATCTAACATGTTACTTCGGAGAGAGAGAGAGACTCAGAGCAATGGAATAACTTTATCCAACTAAACTTCAGAGACCAGAAAAGTGAAGCCAGAATGCACTTAATGGATTAAGAAGAAATGTGTTAAAGTTTATGTGCTTATTTCCAAAACAACTATGAGATATCATCTCACCCCAGACAGAATAGTAAAATTTAACAGAACAGCAAGCAACAAATGCTGGTGAGGTTGTGGAGAAACTGGAACCCTTATTCACTGTTAGTGGGAGTGTAAAATGGTGCAACCACTGTGGAAGGCAGTATGGCGCCTCCTCAAAAAGTTGCAAACGGAGATATCAGTCGACCCAGCAATTCCAGTACTGGGAATATACCCCAAAGAGACCATAACTGCCACCCAAGTAGATATATGCACACCCATGTTTATCACAGCTTTGTTCACAATATCAAAGAGTTGGAAACAACCCAAGTATCTATCAACAAATGAATGGATAGAAAAACTCTGGTATGTTCACACAAGAAATACTATGCTGCATTGAAAAACAAGGAACTCATGAAATATTATACAAAATGGGTGACCTGGAGGACATTATGCTGAGTGAAATATCTCAGTCACAAAAGGACAAATATAATCCCAGAGGTATGCGGTTCAAATCCACCAGATGCTCTGCTGGAGGAGGGGGCAATCTCCTCCTGTACCAGTCAGATCTGATTTGATGGTACACATAAAAATAATACAATATAGGGGAGCTCTGGTGGCGTAGTGGCAAGAAGCTGCACTGCAATCCCAGAGGCACACAGTTCGAATC
>NW_006400007.1:3007773-3011629 GCF_000299155.1 Elephantulus edwardii
CTGTAAATGTTTATGAAAATTAATAAAATATAATTATAGAAAAAAAAAATAAAAAATTTAAAAAGTTTATGTGATTCTTTGGCTACACATAATGGACAGTGATCTTGTATGTTGTAATGTCAAGATGTTGATTGCTGTCAAGTTGAACACAACTCATAGTGACCCTGTGAACTAAAGGCCTGAAGCATTTCTATAACTATGAACATTTATCAAAGTTCATAAACTTTCCTACTTCTAAACCTGTCTTAAACAGGGCACTCCACCAAACACTGTCCACCATGGGTAACCATTATGGTATTTGACCCCCAAAGACACAAGATTCAGCATCACAGCAACCCCAGTTACCTCAGTATTGACAGAAAAGTGCTATACCACTTAGAAGAGTGTTCCTCCAAAATTATTATAACTGACTTTTAAATCCAAAAGTCCTCACTGAGGTCTTATTGACTCTAAACATGAGGCTTAAATTAAAAACAATCAATAAAGTATGTTGTTTTTATATGCTTTTGAGTCACCTGTGACTTACAGCAACCATATGTACAGCAGTTCTGAACCCTTCCCTATCCTGAGTCAGTCTAATTCTGACACACCAACTCCCATTGCCCCAGATAATGTATCAATCTATCTCATCTGGACTCTTCCTCTCCTGCCTGTCCCTCCAACATGCAGTGAATGTTGTAAAGGTTAAGATATATTGTAAAAATAAATATGAAGGATATGTAATATTAAGATACGTTGTAAAAATGATTAAAGTTTTTATGTATTTAACTCTATTGCATATAGAAAGATACACTACAAAAATGAATACTGGCTGTTATGATGATGGGATATACAGTAATTTAGAAGAAGAATGTAAGTCCATTTTCAGCTAGTGTTTGATTGGACATGCTAAAACCAGAAAATTTGCCCTTGAGAAATGCATGTTGGAATCAGTCGAACTTGATAGAGCATATGGGGCTTAGCCTGGGGTAAGATTGGTCATCACCCACTATTCAGAGGACAGTTGCATTTGAATTCGTTTGTAGACTTATCTTATAATTTTTATTGAAGAAATTTACACTTGAAGGAAAGATAAGCTAGAAAAAAAAATACCTCAACTTTTAAAAATTGGAGCAAGTCTATTGGTTTTCAATGCACTGGCATAAGGAAAAGTTAGTGCTTATTAGAGCTCTTTTAAAGTTAAAAAGTGAGTTGGAAACAACGTAAGTGCCCAACAACAAAGGAATGGATAGAGAAGCTGTGGTATATTCATTCAATGGAATACTACACTGCATTGAAAAACAAGGAACTCACGCAGTATTATTCAAAATGGGTGACCCTGGAAGACATTAGCTGAGTGAAGTATCTCAGTCACAAAAAGACAAATCGTGCATGGTCCCTCTGTTATAAAACAGGACTGACTTTGGGGTTGGAGGGAGACTGAGAAAGATGGGTTCAATAATGTATATTGCATTGAAACAGACAAGGGAGAAAACTGTTTAAAAGGGATATGTGATTAGGTATTTTTGTCATGACAGGAGTCCAGAGCAAAGGCTGCACAGTGGAGTGGACCTGGGGGGAGGGATGGTAAAACATTAAAAGATTTTTTCTTTTACTTTTCTAAAAGGGTAGTGTTTTAGGGGGGAAGGCTGGGAGGGGAGAAAAGTGCAACAATGAATGAATGGAAATCCAAAGTCTCTGTAAATTTTCATTGATATTAAGAATAAATTTTAAAAAATATTAATGCACCGTAAAAAAAGAAAGTTAAAAAGTACTGGCTAGGATGCTTGCTTGGGTCCACTCGAGTGGAAGTAGGAGGCACACAACAATGAAGAGACAGGCTGAGTTTCAATGGTATGCATATTTGTATGGATAAGCAAAGAAAAGTTGTGGGCTTGTGATGCAGGGAGTCATGAAGAGCCCTGGCTTGCTAACTTGGCTCCACGTGGAGGCTAAGACTAATGAAGGGACCAGTAGGTCTCCACACAAAAATTGTGGACTCCTGACTTTGCGACTGATGCCTATTTGGACTTAGCCACAGATGGGTAGAGATTTATTGACCAGAACCCAGCCAGATGAAGAGACTATGTTTCATGCTGTGAGCTAGTGTTAATTTCTTCAACTTGATAGCTTGCTCTGGACTAGATTTTTTATAGATGCAGATGCTCAAGTTTCTAGCAGGAACAGGAGCTTCTTCAAAGAGTATGCTTGTTTTCTCAGAGTACTGGTTTGAGAGGGATGGACAAATTATAAATTGGCTATCTAAAATGAGGATATTAAGGCATGAGTCATGCTGTATCTGGATTACATGCTTTCATTAATGTAGTTCTTGTTAAGATGACTCTAAGGGGAAAGTTAATTCTTCATATATGAAGGTTAACTGCTAGGAAAACCAGAGAGTGGTCTGTGGTTTCAAAGGTTTATTGTTCAAAGTTGCTTTCCTAGCGATTAACTATTTTGTTATGTATTTATTGTATTAAGGAGGGAGAGTTGAAAGCAGGTTTAGGGTTAGAGTTAGGGAGTCCTGATGGCAAGAAGTTGTGCTGCAATCCTTAAGGCACATGGTTCAAATCTACCAGATGCTCTACAGAAGAAATACAGGCAGTCTCCTTCCATGCGATTAACGGCCTTTGAAAACCACCAGAGTCAGATATAGGTAAATTCTGATACATTGCTACACCACCACCACCAAGGAAATAGGATTAGGATGGGATCCACCCTACTAGAGGCCTTTATCAGCTCAAGGAAACTCAAGGGTCACACTCATTTGGGATGCTTACTCTCCTAGGATACAACATATTGCTGCATTGCAATGGACAGTATACAAGGTTCTGGCGCATTGCTTAACAGTTTTTCAACAACCACCTACATCACCCACAGTTACACTAGTAATTTCTCTGACAGGTTTAAATTTCTGTGAGACTTCCTTGTGAATCATAGAACCCAAGGGACAGAAAAGTGAGGGAACAGTTAAAGCCACAGTCATGGAGTAATACTGCAGATCAAACATTTGGATCACTGTTGACTTCCAGCTTTTAATAACTAGCCTGTTACTAATCTTAGCAGAACGAATTGTGAATGCAACATATCATCATGAACAAAACCTCCATAATACCCAAGAAAACAGAACCGGCAGTAATGGTTTTGACGATCCAGGGATTTAGTTGTTGTTGTAAAAATATTAATAATAAATGTTATAAAACTAATGAATAGTAGGTCTTTGAAAACCCTATGAATAGCAGCATAGTGTTTTATGATAGCTACAAGGTGAAATCCTCCATTTGAAAGGACTCAAAATGACTAAAGAACTGCTACTCAAAGAAGTTGCCTTTATTAGGTGCTATTGCGTCTGGTCCGACTCATGACCACACTATGTATGACAGACTGAAACTGTGCCCAACCCTACACCACCCTCACTCTCTCGGCTGTGCTTAAGCCAGTTGTTGGGATCACTGTCAATCCATTTCACTTCCTCCCCATCCTCCCACCTTTCCAAGTATGATGTCCCATTCCAAAGACTGGCCTGACCTAATAACATGACCAAATTATGGAAAGCAAAATCTCACCCTCTTCTGCTCTCTAAGGAGCAGAAAGACTGCACCTGTTATAAAAGATTTGTTATTTTAGCAATCTATAGTAAGTTCACTACTCTTTATCAACACAATTCAAAGGCATTGATTCATCTGCAGTCTTCTTTATTCATTGTCCAACTTTCACATACATACGAAAATATCATACTTGGGCCAGCACTCCGTAATCTATAAATGGAAATCCTTGTTTTTTAGCACTTTAACAGTATCTTGAACAGCAGATTTTTCCAATGCAACTAGTGTTTTTATTTATTGATTACAGGTTGAATGAGTATTGATTATAGATC
>NW_006400007.1:3011729-3013218 GCF_000299155.1 Elephantulus edwardii
TTATTAATTTAATAATTCTAAAGTCTTTTCTCCATCATATTGTTACCTATTGATCCAGTGGTGAGGATTTTTGTTTACTTAATTTTTAAATTTAATCCATATTGAAGGCCGTAGTCTTCAGTCTTCTTGGTCAACACTCCACAACCTCTTGTATTTCAATAGCAAGGCTATGTCATCAGCATAATGCAAATTTTTGAAAAGTTTTCCTCCAGCTCTTCAAATGTCCAGGTTCTGGAGTTATTTTCTCAGCACAGAGATTGTATAGGTAGGATCAAAGAATGTGATCCTAATATACATCTTTCTTAATCTTACACTTAGTATACTCATTCTGGTCAAACAATTGCTGCTTGTTTCATGTACAAGTACCATATGGGCACAGACAACTGTTCTGGAATGGTCATTCTTAATATAACCCATAGTTTATTATTCACATAGTCAAGTACCTTTCAGTAAAGCTTTCAGCTAATGAGTAACTTTAATTTGCTGATGGAACACAATTAAAAGTGAGAAGAAACAGCAGAAAATGTCCATTAATAATTATAATATGGAATGTATGAAGTATGATTGTAGGAAACTTTAAAGTTGTAAAAAATGGAATGGGATGCATAAAGATAAATAGCTCGGGCAATAGTGGATAGAAATAGATTTTATTGGCCATTTTCAGTTGGCTAATCACATGGTTTACAATGCCAGGTATGAAAAACTGAAGATGGTATTGCATTCACTGTGAAAAATATTTCAAGAACTATCCTTTGTACAATGTTCTCAATGATAGGATAATATTCTTACACAAGGAAGACCTATTAATAAAACCTTTTACTCAGAATTACCCACCAACCAGTAAAGCTAAAGATTAAAAAATTGAGAGTTTTTACCAATTTCTGCAGTCTGAAATTGATCAAATATGCAATCAAGATACTTTAGCAATGACTGGTGAAAAGGATGCAAATCTTGGAAACAAAGGAGGATTAGCAATCAGAAAAATATGGTCTTGGGGATAAAAATAACTTAACCAAGAAATAACTTTTGCTTTGCAAACACTTTTAAAAAAACACCTAACATAAATGACACCTATATACATGGACCTCACCTCATGAAATTAACAGAAATCAAAATCAAATGGACTACATCCGTGGAGACATTAAGAACAAAGGCAGAGGTCAACTGTGTAACAGATCAAAAACTGCTCATTTGCAAATTCAAGTTGATGCTGAAGCAAAGTAAGTCTGTGAGAGTAAAAATATAACCTTGAGTGTATCTCACCTGAATTTGGAGACCATCTCACATACATATTTGATGCACTGAACACTAATGACTGGAGCCGAGATAAGTTGTGGAATGAGATCAGATAACAAACATGAAGAAAGCAAAAGGTTATTAAAAACAAAAAGAGAATATATGCACACCCATGTTTATTGCAGCTTTGTTCACAATAGCAAGGAGTTGGAAACAACCTAAGTGCCCATCAACAAACGAATGGCTAGAGAAG
>NW_006400007.1:3013953-3032687 GCF_000299155.1 Elephantulus edwardii
GTAAATGTTTATGAAAATTAATAAAATATAGAAAAAAAAAAGAGAAAAAAAATCAATCCCAGAGGTGCATGGTTCGAATCCACCAGATGCTCTGCCAGGGAAGGAGGGACAATCTCCTCCTGTACCAGTCAGATCTCATTTGACGGTACACTCACACAAAAATAATAACATAAAATAAAATTTAAAAAAAAATAAATGGATGATACTCTAAAACTTACTCCATTGGGAAGCTAAAGCAGAAGAAATGATGATGAAAGAGCTGAACAGAAGATTTTAAAAAGTTGTCTGAAGAGACAAAGCAAAATATTTATGAAATGTGCAAAGATTTGGAGTTATAAAACTGAAAGCACTTCTCAAACTGAAGAACTGAAAAAAAGAGTTGCAATACTGAAGGAGGTAGTCCAGGTTGCACGGAAGGAGACTGGAAAAACAAGGCTCAAAGAATTAAATTGAAGTGTTTCAACAAACAGATGCACCCCTGAGGGTGCTTACACATCTATGTCAAAAATTTTAAGGGAGCTCTGGTGACCTAGTGGCAAGGCGCTGCACTGCAATCCCAGAGGTACGTGGTTCAAATCCCCCAGATGCTCTGCTGGAGAAGGAGAGGGCAATCTCCTCCTGCACCAGTCAGATCTGATTTGATGGTACACGTAAAAATAAAACAATAAAAATTTAAAAAAAAATTTAAAGACAGCTGCCTAGCCGATTGACTGGAAGTGATTGATATTTGTGCTCATTTTTAAAAAAGAAAATTGTTAACAGAATGAGATGATTATGGAGTAGTATCATATAATACCACATCCAAGTAAAATGTTGAAGGGAATGCAAAAGTAGATGAGCAGTACACCAATAGGGAACTGACAGACTTTCAAGCTGAATGCAGAAGAGGATGTGGAATAAGGGATAACATTACTCACATCAGATGGATCTTGACTGATGCCAGAGCATACCAGAGATATGTTTACTTGTGTTTTTTTAACTATGCAGAGGTCTTCAACTGTGAAGGCCGAATCTTTTCACTTTACTTAATCAATCTGTACGCTGAACAAATAATTGAAGCAGCAGGGCTGACTATATGAAGAAATGTGACATGAGGATTGAAGGGAGACTCACAACCTGCAACATGGAGGTGACCAAAACTGTGCTTAGAGAAACCAAAGACAAGTTGAGGCACTTATTGATGAAACTCAGACTATATCCCTCGGTATAGATTACACAACATGAAGAAAACAAAAATACTTACAATAGGACCGACCAGTAGATAACATCATGAGAGAGACAAAAATGACATAATCAAGGATTTCTTTTTACTTAGATCTACAAACAATCCATCCCCATACAAGTAATATCCAAGAATCAAAGGATATATTGCATTGGTCTATTTCCTGCCACAGATCTTATGTAAAATGTTAGAGTAGGAATATCACTTTAAAGACTCAAGTATGCCTGATTCACGATATATGGAGTATGCATATGAAAGTTGGACAATGACTAAGAAAGACTAAGAACTGATGTTTTTGAATTGTGATGTAAGTGAAGATTATTGACTACACTATGGATTGCCACTGGTATTCATTCCATCAATTCCTGGGGCCTTATGTTTTTGCCAATACATTTGGTGAACTTAAACATCTTCCTTCAATACTTTCATTGGTTCTTGATTTTATGCTTCTTTTTGAAATGGTTCACTGTCAACCAATTCTTTTTGGTATAGTGACTGTGAATTACTTTTTTTTTTACAAATAAATTGTCCTCATTTGTGGGTTTCTCATTTGGGAATGGGGTGCAGACTCTGGCTGCTTCATGCTGAACAGAGGCACTGAGATGAAGGAGAAGAGGAGTCCACTTTACTGGTGGTCTTGAGCTGAAGCTGAAAGATGGTGAAATAGAGCACTGCTCATTATTAATAATAATAAAACATGCCTATTACACAGCCTATTAAACCAATGCTATTTTACATGATTCATGCTAGTATTTGTGTGCTTGTACAGTTGCCTTCACCTTGATTGAGGTTATGTGAAACCTATACTTGGACGAGGAGTCAGTCGTCAGAACAAAGCAAGGAAATACCGCATGGTTCAAAATTGGGAAGGGTGTATGCCAGGGATGTGTCCTATCCCCACATCTTTTCAATCTATATGCAGAACAGATGATCGGGAGGCTGGGCTTTATAGGTCTTTTTGTTTGTTTGTTTTTAATTTTATTTTATTTTTGTGTGCGTGTACCGTCAAATCAGACCTGACTGGTACAGGAGGAGATTGTTCCTCCTTCCCTGGCAGAGCATCTGGTGGATTCGAACCGTGCACCTCTAGGATTGTAGTTGCAGCTTCTTGCCACTAGGCCACCAGAGCTCCCGAGGCTGGGCTTTATGAGAAAAAATGTGGCATCAGGATTGGTGGAAGATCTATCAACAATCTGCGTTATGCAGATGACACAACCCTGCTTGCTGAAACTGAGGAGGATCTGAAGTGCTTGCTGCAGAAGGTCAAGAACTGCAGCCTTCAATATGGATTGAGGCTCAATATCAAGAAAACAAAGATTCTCACCACTGGACCAATTGGCAGCATCATGATAGATGGTGAATAGATTGAGATTATTAACAGCTTTAGATTGCTTGGCTCCACAATCAACATTCTTGACACCAGCAGCTAGGGAAATTAAAAGGCGTATTACAATGGGAAAGTCTGTTAGAGACCTTTCCAAAGTACAGAAGAGCAACAATGTTAGTCTGGAGGCTACGGTGCGCCTGATACAGGCCATGCTCTTTGCAATCACTTACTATGTGTCAGAGAACTGGACAATGACTAGGGATGATAGAAAGAGAATTGATGCCTTTTACCTGTGGTGTTGAAGAAGAGTGTTGAATATACCATGGACTGCTAAGAGAACAAATAGGTTCGTCCTAGAGAGGGTTAAACCAGGCTGCTTGTTGGTGGCAAGGATTCTGAAGCTTCGTCTGACATACTTTGGACATGTTGCGAGGAGGGGCCAGTCCTTGAAGAGGGACGTCATGCTTGAGGAGGGTGGAGGGACAGCATGGGAGATGAAGACCTTCTATGAGATGGATTGATTCAGTGACTGGGGTAATGGGGTAGGTGTGTCGGATACAGTGAGATTGGCACAGGATAGAGCAAGGTTTAGGGCTGTTGTACACAGAGTCGCTATGAGTCACAGGCAACTCAACAGCACATAACAACATAGTTGCCTCCACATTCTATCAAGTTTGATCTGTTTGGCCAATAAAATATAGAAAAATTAATGGTGTGATACTTCTGAGACTATTAAAGACATGTCTTCTGCTTATCTCTTGGTATTGCTTGAGAAAGTTAACTACCATATTGTGAGCAGTACTGTGAAAGAGATGTATGCAGAAAGAGCCTCCTGCCAATAGCTGTATGAGTTTGTGGGAAATATATCCACCAGCCTATCAGGCCTTCAAAGAATTGTAGCCCCAGCTGGTATCATGATTGCAACCATAAGAGACTATAAGCCAGCCAGGCCACACTCAGATTCCTGAACCTTCAAAACTGTGTAGAAAATGTTTATCTTAAACTTCTACATTTTGGGGTTACACAGAAATATTTACATGCTAATTTTTAAAGCACCAAGATACTAAAGAATTATCAGATCTGGAAAATATTTTTAAAAACCAGTATGTGGACTGGTTCTGTAATGGCATAGTGAAATCACATATTGCACTGCATAGAATATCTCTAAAGAACAGCAAGGCTGATATAGAAAAATCTTCAAGACATAATAAGGTTCAGAGATAAACATATGCATAGTTCTATGCACAGATTATCTCTAAAATACCCACCAAAATATAGAAGGAAATGATGGTTGGCTGAAGGCTTTCAATACTATTTTAAACAAATTTTCCAACACACATTAGACTACAGATGCATGTTTTACATCAGCAAAAAACCAGAAACATTAAAATATTATCTATGATTAGATAACATTTGCAACTTCCTTAGTAAACTAGCCACAGCTCTAAGAATAGATACTGAAGAACTCCTTTTAGCATTTGCTTATCTATCTCAAATGAAAAGGTTTTCAAATTAGTCACTTATATTATATGGAATTGGACCCTACTGCAATAAATAAAAAATGTAGAAAAGAATGCTTTCATTTTTAGTAAGATTATATAACCCATTATTCGATTAACATAAAATTTTCATTTCATATATAACTTCCTTAGAACTGGCAGAAAAAGTGAAAAGTAGCTAGGTGAGTTTTCCTTTCTTTAGTGTATATTCAGATCTATTAATGTTCTATTTGGGGGTGGGTAGGACAGCATTACAGGTCTTAAAGATAGGAAAAAACCTTTAAAAATAAATTGACTACAAAAATGTCAGCCAGTTGCTTTTTCTTGGAAATATTAGATAAAAAGACACTCTATCTAAAAATGAGTCATAAAATAGTATTTTACCTAGCTCACCAACCAGTTCTCTTAACAGAAAGCTGATATGCTTCCAACTGCACAGTTGCTAAGGTAGTATAAATAAAATAAATGCTGAATGTACAAACTAGTAAATCTCTCAATGAATAAAATTCCAATATTTTCAAAATCTTCTTGTAGAGCATTTAGTTGCCCATCTCAAAATGACAAACTCCTAGTGTTTTTCTATTAGTTCTTTTTAGTCTTATTTCTAAAGTATATCTATTTAATTTTATTTTAAAATTTAGTTTTATGTAATTTTATTTGCTATGTTTCATAAAATGCTTAAATGATTAAGAACTGATTTAACCACCATATTCTATCTGTTGCATGTTTAGCCTGTATCTATTCTTTATAAAAACAAAACTGTAGGATGTAAAAATGAACATTATATGAATTTAAGTTGACAATGTAAAGTATGATCATGGTACATCAGAAAGGTAATATATACATACCATTTAAACCAGTAACAAAAATCCAGCTACATCAGGCAGAGTTCACGGATTTATTAGATGAACAAACATATATATATATATATATCCATATAATCAATAAAACTGTACGATATAAAATAATTTAAGAAACGTTGAGAATTAGCAGCACCATCCATTATTGAAATAGCAAAAAAAAAAACAAAACCTTCACATATTTTAAGCCAAACACAGGAAGGGGTGACTAATTTAAGACTTAATAATGCCACTGAATGTTTGGATGATTAGGAAAGCCTTTTCTTTCTTTTTTTTTTTAAAGGCAAATTCACCTCCTTTTACTACAAAACAGGGATCTGGTGAGTTTATCTAATGATTAATGTTTTAGAAAAATTCTACTGAAGAGCTACTGCATAGTATTTAAATTGGGATAAGGAAACTAACATCCATCTAGAATAGCTCAACACTTTTGTTTCTATGAAAATTTTCATTTTGAGTTACGAAATTAGAAATAAAAAATATTTTTAAAAGACACCGTAGTCTCTAAGAAACATTAAGTGAAACACAGGTCACTATGAAAATACATCACTTTTTCAGTTTGCTTAATAATTTAGTTTAAAAAGTTGCCTAGATCTCATCACAAGTGGCTTATACAAATTGTTTAATAAGCATTTAAAAAAGTTCAAACATATTTCTAAAATCTAATAGTCTTTGATTTACTTTTTAAAAACATTTAGCCCTGTTGTCACAATTAACTGTGTATCAGAGTTAAGAGACTGAATTTCTGTAAAGGATACAAATATACACACATTTTACATCAACTTATACCTTAACATCTACAAAATTCACATTATAATACAAACAAGTACAAGGCTAGGATAAAATTGTTGAATTCCAAAAAGTGAAACTATGTCCTCTTTTTATTCTTTCCCTTTAAAAATGTTCAGCTTCTACATTAATTTCAAAAAAGCACTCTTATTAGATATGATGGGCTGACCCTGGAGCTAGTTGGCATCAACATACAGCCTATTGCACTGCCTCCATGAGAACATGCTGTAATGGCAGTAGTGACTGCACTAGCAAACGTGTCCAAGGCAATTCAAAAGACTCTGGGAGGCGTTGTATCAGTAACATTCATCACACTTGTGAAGGTGTTTCCACAACTACATGACCTATCAAATACAGGAGACCACTTATCAATCGAGGAGTTCCAAACACCAGTGGCAACACCACACGGTGAGTTGCAGACACTGACTCATGCAATTGCATCAATATTTGTGCTTTGAGCCTTGTGTATTATATCATTAGGAGGTCTCAGAAGAACCCTCTAGAACAAGTTTGGAAATGGTTTAGTGCTCTCTTTGCCATTGTCAGACCAGAGATCACCCCCACTCATCATTGATTTTCACATGAGTCTATGTGAATACTATTCACATTATCCATGAGAATCAGCTTTATAGTTTATCAGCAAGAGGAGTGGACATTTTGATCCCTAAGACCTTACTTGATTTGTCTGATCATAAGACCAGTTGACCAACAGGAAAGACTTTTATATCACAAGTAAAACTTGCGGCAATGTTTGCCAAGATGACACCATGTATCACCATCAAATGTTCCATCAAAGATGGATTTTTACATGCTTTCCTACTGCCTGGGTAGGAAACAAGAGAAAAAGATTGCTGGACAGTGAAACCTGTTTGATAAATAAGCACAGATTGGATAAGTTTCTATATCTCAAAGCATTAAGGTTAGATGAGCATGAGATGCGATCTGCAGAGAATGTTCCCAACTTAAGCAAAGTGGTAAATATAAGGAAGTATAAAAGCAGACCCCACCTTCAACAGACTATATAAATCAACCAAAGAACAACTCTTAGGCATACCAAAATATGAAATAGATGTTACTTTAACAAAACCTCCAATCAAAAAGCAAACACTGGATAACAAAGATGTCGAAAGTTTAAAGAAGTGTTTTGACCCACCAATAAAATTCCAAGTGCAATTGTTAAACACCGCGGCTGCAACCCACTGATTTCATCTAACAACTTTTGGCAGCAATGAACCAATCCGAGAATCAGCATTAACTCCATGACAAATTCAAGGGGGGGTGGGTGTGGGGCAGAAAAAAAAGCACTCAAATCTTAAGGTTGGGATAAACAACCACTTCTCAGATATATTTCAGCAAACACAAACAGTTTTCCTGTGCTGATGCAGTAAGGGATTTCCAATTTTCTTCTGGCCCCTAAGTCTGCGTCTCATGGTAAATTTAACAGAGTTCTTTCGCTGTGAGGTTGTGGGGAGGCTTGCAGGCTGAGTACCATTACTTCGACTCAAGCCATTTCGTCTGTATTTCTTCATAAGAGGGCCCGAATTGGATTCTTCCAATGTCCTTTTAAAGTTTGCTGGCAGGGTTCTTTCAACTTCTTGAGCTTTCATTTGACCAGGAATTGATATCTTTAAGTTTTTTTGATCCATGATGGTATTTGTTGAATTAGTAGGCACAAGGCCAACTGACAGACTATTATTCAAAGAATCATGTATCCTTAAAGTCAGGGTTTTAGTGCAATTTTCCTCAAGTAGCTCTGGATCTTTTGAGGGTATGACTACAGGCTGAATACTCCCTCGAGTGACCTCAGGTGGGTTCTCTAAATAATTTTCTGAGAAGGCATTACTACGAACAAGGACAGGTATCTGGTCCTTAGTGTTCAGCCTAGGCCAGGGATCCTCCTCCAGTGTCTGAAAAACAAGATTATAAACAGAGTAAGAAACAGTTTATATCCTAGTATTCAAATCTATGGCATATGGTAGTTGGACGTATATGAAGTTATTATAATGAGGGAATGATATTCATTCATGAATTTACTTGTCTGTTCAACACACTTAACTACACACATGGCTTGATGGCAGAGTTCTGAGAAAAGAGAATATAAAGGTAACAGTTAAAATGGGTGAAGGAAAAGACAATATGGAATAGAGGATAACCAGACAGTGTACGTACTGTATTTGATGTTATGGAACAAAATATGCATGGATGATTTCTTTAAAAAAACAATGTATTTTGGGGGTGGGGGGCAGTCAAGAACAACAACTAAAAACCCAAAAAAAATTACTTTGTAAACTTTTACTCAAATCACGGGGTCGGGGAAAGGTAAGTTACACTGAGCTTTTCAGTGTAACTGAAAACTGAAGTTTTCAGACTAATAACTCATTTATAGGTTAAAAGTCAATGAACACAGGTATTTTCTATCCATTGCCAAGTAGCCAAAAAAGGTGATACTTTAAGGAGTAAGATTTCAAAAATAACTATGGGCACACATTTACTCTTATCACTGCACTTGCCCATTCATTATGGACTCAAACATGGAGAAGATCAAGAGCATTATATTTTGTTGTTGCTGTTAGGTAGACCATTGAGCAGACTAAGGCTCATACTGACCCTAAGATCAACACATTGAAATCTTGTCCTATCCTGTGCCATCCTCATAATCTCTGCACTGCATCTCTTTGGGGCCTTCATCTCTTTTGCTGAACCTCTCCACCTTACCCAGTCTGGTTTCCCCCCCCCCCAAGAACAAGGCCCTCCTGACAATCTGCCCAAAGTATGTGAGACAAAGCTTCACCATTCTTGCCTGTAAGGAGCTTTCTGCTTGCACTTCCTTCAAGACAGATTTGTTTATTCTTTTGGCAGTCCATGGGATATTCAATACTCTTAAGAGTATCATATACTGTTCACATTTTTATTTCACACATGGCAATAACAAAATACAGCTGAAATTGCTCTTGTTATTTTGTACAAAAGCCATTATTTGTTCATAAGGATTGTGAAAATTGCTTTGAGAAGCAACTAAACTACCCTAATTTTCTAGTAATTCAAATGCCTCCTGCATAAAGAGCTTTTCAATTAAACACAGTATAATATAATTAGGAAAGGATGAAAAGGACCAAGTTTCTATTAAAAGACATCACGACTTACAGATTCACATATATTTTGGGGGTTTCCCCCTAACAATATAAAACCATGTAATTATAAAGCCAGAATGGCCTTCTGAAATAAATTCATTCATTCATTTATTTAACTATTACGAGGGGTGAGAGGTTTACACTAGGTTAAGTAACAAATAACGATTTGCATTTGTCTATTTATTGACAATTTCCTGACATTTTTATTTCTGAGTATTTGAAATATTCAAACTGACTGCCATCCAGGTCGTTCTGACTTACAGTGACTTTCCATCAGGTTTCCTAGCCTCTAAATAATCACACAGAAGACTGTCCATCTTCCTCCTGTGGAGCCCCTGGTGGACTTGAACCTTCAGAAAGGTCTAGCCTTTGAATTAGCAGTGCAATTCCTATAGACTACACCAAGTTCCCTTCTGAGTATTTAGAAGTATGGAAATCGTGAAGTCCAATATTAAAGCAATTTTGTCACAAAGGAAATTTCAATGTATATACTTTGGACATGTTTTGAGGAGAGACCGGTTCTTGGAGAAGGACATCATGGGAGGGTGGAGGGACAGCGGGCCCTCTATAAGGTGGATTGATTCAGTGACTGGGATAATTGGGATGGGAGTGTCACAGACAGTGCGATTGGCACAGGACAGAGTGGAGTTTAGGGCTGTTGTACATAGGATCGCTATGAGTCACATGCGACTCGACGGCACATAACAACATTGTTTTGCGTATAGCTGCCAAACAATGGGTAAGAATCTGTGATTTAAGAAAACTGGTGAATGGGGCTTATTGGACTCTCTTAGCGGTATAACTGTCAATTGAAGACAGAAATGAAACATTATGTGGTAAACTTTCAGGTATTTGTATAAAAAAAGAAATCGAGATGTGCTACTCTAGATCTACACATACTTAGAACAGCCTCCTCTCTCCAGCCAAAAAAAGAACATTCCTCTTACCAAACTCAAATCTTCCAAAGGACTATTTTTTTACAAAATCAGTCTTAAAAGTTTAAAAAAACCTGTATCCTAATCGTGTAACATTTCCTTCAACAAGATACTTATTTATCAAATTAATTAAAATACCCATATATTCTAAAAAGGTCAAGTAATTTCTGTAAGAATCAACCCTCTTCTAAAATTGCTATATTAAAGTGTACTTAGAAGACTGTTTCTTTATTTACCTAAAACTGAAATGAAAAGACATCAAGAATCTAAAATACTGCAGCATTTTTCAAGAATTTAAAATACTGCAATCCAATAATAAAGCTCATAATGTACCAAGGGATTGAGCAGAAGGATTAATAAAACTGAAAACCACAGGAAGGAATTAGAAAGAATGCTTTTAATAACGTGTCGATTGCAAGAAGGGGCATCCACTTCCTAAACAACGGGCTTCCGGCAACTCTATGAATTTTGAAAAATGTCGATAACTGTAGAGGGACTTCAAGCCTTTTGTTCATAGAATCACTATGAGTTCTGCTCAACTCAAAGGCAATCAACAATAATAATCAATCAATGTCATAAAACGGAAGGTTTGACTGTAATAAAACATAAGGTTTGAATGGTTAAATGAGAATCAACTGCCATTATAAACTTTCACTCAACTCACAATAAATCCAAGTAAAAGAATAAAGAATTGTATATGTGTTCATCCCTTTATTCTTCTTGTTGATAAGTGCTGTTGAGTCAAGTATGACTCATAGAGACCCAATGAACAAAAGACGTGAACTCTGTTCTATCTTGTGCCATCCTCATACTTCCTGACACACAGAGCGCACTGCAGCAATCACAATGTCAATCCACCTAGTTGAGGGTCTTCCTCTACTCTGCCGACCCTCCACCCTTCCCAGCATCATGTCCTTCTACAAGGAATAGCCTCTTCTAGTAGCATGCCCCAAGTATGTGAGGCAAAGTCTCATCACTTCTGACTTCAAGGAACACTCCAGCTGAGCCCTCTCCAAGACACATCTGTTTGTTCTCTTGGCCATATGTGGGATGTTCGGTTCTTTTCTCCAACACCACAGTTCAAAGGCATTCAATTCTTTTTCTGCCACCCTAATTCATTATCCAGCTCTCAGATGAATAGCAAATAATCAGAGAGACCATGGCCTGAATCAGAGGCATCTTAGTCCTCAAACTGACATTATTACTTCTCAATAATTTGGAGAAGTCCCTAACTGCCTTTATTCTTAGGTTGATTCAAATGCCTAACTTCATCATAGAAATGCTGAGTAAAGGATTATCCAGACATAACTATGACCAAGAGTTAATGATACATTAATATAGAAAAAGAAACTGCAGCGTGACTAAGAAGCAGATAAATGACATATAACTAATTTAGGCACAAGCAAAAGTTACTTTTAATTTATAAGAACAAACCATACTGCCTTAACATGCCCAACAAAATTGGATGAAATCGCTACAAAATTAACAGTGGAACACTTTCAGAATTAATATAATTTAATTTTTGTTGTGGTTTTGATTTTTTTAAAAATTCACTAATTATTATTCTGACACTACAGGTGCACTGACTTCTCTCCCCACTTCACTTCATCTTTGAACTTTCCCTTCATTTTTATTGGCATTCTCTGGAAATACACTGCATCTGTTAGCACAGGCAACTGTTTTTTTTTTAGACTTACCCGAACTAATTATTTGTACTATTAGCCATTTTCCATGTTCATAATATTTATGTGATGTAGAAAGATTCTTGTGCCACTGAGTCAATTTCAACTCCCTGTGACAGAGTAGAACCACCCTATAGGGTTTTGTGGACTGTAATGTTTACAGGAGCAGATTACCAGGATTTTTTCCTGCTGAGCCAGAGCAGGTGAGTAGGTTCAAACTGCCAGGGCTTTTCAGTCAGCTGCTGAGCAATTAACCATTAAACCACCAGGGGTCCTTAGAGATTGTTGTTATTGTGTACCATCGAGTTGTCCAGAGGTTTTTCAGAGGCAGTTTAATTGCACAGGAGGAGACTGACCATCCTTCTCCCATGGAGCAGCTGGTGGACTCTAACCATGTACCTTTGGGATAGCACTGTAGCCATCCCCTATAAATACATACTTTGTAAATTTAAAAAAAATTATGCAGATAATACTATCAGCAACAAGATTAAAACTATTTTTTAATTACATGTTCAATTAACTAAAACAAAATTCTTCAAGATAGTCATTTGTTGTTTTTTTGGTGGTTTCTTTTTTTAAAAGATACATAAAAAGGCTTTATTTGCAGGGAAGGCAGCCTTACTCTAACAAGCTGAATCCCAATTCATCATGTGACACCTCAGACTCTCCCTTCTCCTCTTCTCTGCCTGGGCAATGACAACTTCAGTGTTCTTCCCACTCAACTGTCATTGGCCTCAATGCCAACACTGTACAGAATCTTCCTCATGTCCTTTGTGTTGGGGGAGGCATTGTCTCCAAGGGCAGCCAGTAGGTAACAGGTGACAGGCAAGCCTCATGTGTGCAACCTGTGATCTCAGAGGCATAAGGGAAGGAAAAGCTCAAGATATTTTTGAGTTCACTACTTCAGAGATAATTTTCACCCTCCATCTACCCTAAAATCTACTATTATACAACTAATCACACACTAAGGGTCCTGAAGTGGCCTAGTCTCTAGGGAGCTGCACTGCTAACCCAAAGGCTACACCACAGGCATTCGAATCCACCACTGGCTCCTCAGGAGAAAAACAGTCAACCCTCTCTTGTAATTTAGTCTCAGAAACCCAATCAAGGGTCTGCTTTAAGTTGATTCTAACTCTATACAATGAAGTTTTGAATTTGAATCACACACTGCACAATTTACCTCTCCAGATTATAAGGTGCAAGTGAAATATATCAAAGTGCTTGATACATTTTTTTAATGCTTTACAACATTCATAATCCTGAAAGAAGATCAATGAATTCTAAACAATATTTTTCTGAGACCACATCTAAATCACCTTTCTATTCAATGTAACGCATACAGCTGGCACTAAGAATAGTACTGGTGTGAAGAAGGCTCTCACATTACTTAGGAAAAAACCCATTATTTTATTGAACCTAGTTAGCAAGTCCTATTACACAATCTCAAAAGTGCCTTTAGGCAACATTAACTAAAGAAATTGTGATTATTAAAGGATAAAATTTAAAAAATTACAGATTAAAAAAATTATTAGATTCTTAAAAGTATTAAGATCTACATACTTTGACCGGTGGTGTAGAACAAGGAGACGGAGTCATCACACAGGATTCTTGACTATTATAGGAGGGACTATCAGTCAGGTTCAGATAGAGCTCATCTTCATTAGTGAAGCTGCCCTGGAGGTCTACTGCAGGAGAGATGCAGATTACTATGGCACTAGTATTATCAGCTCGGAGCATACGTTGTCTCCAGCGGCCTAGTGCTCGATTCACAAGCATTTTGGCACATGATTGTCCATGCTCACCCTGTATTTATAAGAACAAGCAGAAAGAAGATTACAAATCAGATTTTGTCAATACTACATTTGAATCAAATTAAGAATTAGATGTGTAATATAGAAAAATTAATTGCAAAATTTCAATTATTATCCATACTTTCTAGAACTATGTTAAAACAGTATTGCTTTAAGATTTTAAGTACATAAATACTTCACACTATAATAAAAACAAAGTTTTATCCTGAAGCTAAATTGTCTTCCATTTATTCTTATATTTTTAGTTAACAAGAAGTTTGGGCTCTACTGTAACTTTAACATAGTTTTATAAAAACTAAAGAAACACAACCAAAAACAGGAAACAAATATTAGGTTATTGTAGATGAACACCACCCAGAAAGAACATTGCAAAGAATCACTTTCCACCTCAATGAAAAACTTATCTGCAAATATAAAACAATGACTCAAAATAGACATGTCAAAGGGTATGAACATAATTCAAAGACATGGAAATACGAAGAGCTCTTAAGTCTACGTAAAAATGTTTAATGTTACTCATACAATGAAAAGGGCAATACCACAAATAAAGATACTATACTATACTTTAACAATACTGTATTTTACTATATAAAGATAAAATTAAATTAAAAATTAGATGTGCGAGGTAAAAAAAATTAACTGCAAAACTTCAATTATTATCAGCAGAAAGCAAGCCTAGGTGGAAATCAATCAAATGACCCCATTATGAAATATGGTGGTTTAGTATCACTCATGGATTAAAAAATTGCTAAATTTCAAAGACCAGGAAAATATAGTCTAAAAAAAGTACCTTTTGGAATAATTCAATGATGAATACTTTTCAGTGTACCTCTACTCCTTTTTCAAGAAAAGCTCTATAAAACAGTCATCTATAGAAGCTAAGTGTTTCAGAAAAAATATAATACGGCAGGTATTAATTTGGGAACAGGGAAAGGCAATGTATATTAAATAGTAAGACTGCACAATATTATCAAAGTGAAGGAACACATTGGGAGGAGGAGCACAAGCATTAAAAGCTACAAAAGTATATTCTATTATATATATAGTCCTGTAGTAACTAACACCAACAATTTATGAACAGATATATAACCATGCAAGATGAACCATTTAACTGCTCTATTCATTTGTGTCAATTTTAGCTATTTTTCACTTTTTAAGAAAACTAAGCATTTTGTCTAATTTTTCAAATTTACTGCCTAGTGGTCTAATAGTATCATGTAAGAAGTTCTGGTAAAATCTGTGATATATTGAGCTACTAACTGGAAAGTTAGTGGTTCAAATCCACCTGTGGCTCCTGGGGAGAAAGATGCAATTCACAGCCTCTCAAAAACTTACTGTCGTTGGCTAGGAGTTGGTTCTAGCTTGACATCAATGAGTGAGTGAATGATTTTGAGGGAATTTATTCTGTGCTTTTTCTAATTCCCTAGCCCAGGTGATCACCTAGATCATCTTCTACATAGTGGACCATTTATTCACACAGTTTGCTTTTGAGCAATGACTTCTTCCCCACCACTGTCCCCATTCCATGTGAATATATGAGGTTATGGAAGCATCCTTTTATGTATCACAAAAGAAAAAATGCTGCCAATTAAACTATTCAGACTACGTGAGTCAGTTAGAATAGGCATTCCAATTTTAAAAATGCTGTAAGAGGTAAAAAAGATAGTACATGTAGAATTAATTTCTAATTCTTAAATCTATCATTTTCTCCAGGGCATCTGTCCCATCACTCTCCAAACACCATTCCACTGAAGATTCACTGAAGGCTCCCTTAGCTCTCACTTGTCAGTGTACCTCTACTCCCTTCCAAAAAAGCTCTATGACAGTCATGTATAGAAGCTGTCTTCACTTCTTACACTTTGTCTCAACCCATTAGGATACTGCTAACTTGACCCTGCTGCCCTAATACTGTGTCAGGAGCTCTGGTGGCACTAGGGTTAAGATACTAGGTTGCTAGCCAAAAGGTCAGTGGTTCAAACCCACCAGTAACGCCACAGGAGAAAGAGAAGGCTTTCTGCTTCCAAGATAATTTACAGACTTGAAAACTTATGGTGAGTTCTGTCCTTACAGGATTACTATAAATTGGAATTGACTTGGTGGCAGTTTAGTTTGATTTCTGGGTTATTGTGTCATTTTCTATTCCTCTACTATACATTCTAAGTTATGTATTTCCATAAAACAAACTTCACTGCTGTGACCTTACAAAACAGGGGAGAAATTCCCCATTAGGAGCGCTGATGGCTTAGCTGCCAACCCAAAGGCATGGAGTTCAAGTTCACCAGCCTCTCTGTGGGAGAAGGATGGGAAATCTTCTCCCATACCATTAACTGCTTTTGAAAACTTGTTGGAGGGTCTGCTATGGGTTGGTTCCAACTCGGTGGTATACAACAACAACAACATAGATGAACCAGAGACATCTCCAAGTACAGGCATGCCTACATCTGAGCTAACTTCTCACCAAAAATACGTCTCTTCTTGTTAATCAGCCTACCAGTCAACTCATTAAGAAGGTCTGGTGCAATCTTTTTCTCCCTTCTTTTCCCCACTTTTGCCAATTCCATCACCCATATGTTTATTTACTGTTCTTTTTCTAATTTTAAACAATTGCTGCCTTAGATCAATCTTGCAAAATTTCTCATTTGAAATAACAATAGCAGGCCTCTAGCAAGGATGTAGAACAGCTCATTAATCAGAAACACTGCTGTTAGTATGTGCAATCAAGTCACCTGTGACTCATAGCAACCCTATGTACAACAGCTCTGAAGCCTGTCCTGTCGTGAGCCAGTCTCATTGACTCCAACACACCTACCCACATTGCCCCAGTTACTGTATCAATCCATCTCATCCAGGATCTTTCTCTCCAGTGCTATCCCTCCACCCTTCTGGGTATGATGTCCTTTTCCAAGGACTAGTTCCTCCTGGTCACATTCCCAAGGTATATGAGACAGAGCTTAAAAATCCTAGCCTCCTAAAATCCTACTACACTGCCGTGGTAGTCAAGACAGCATGGTACTGGTACAAAGACAGACACATAGATCAATGGAATAGAATTGAGAACCCGGAAATCAGCCCATCTACTTATGGGCAATTGATTTTTGACAAAGAGATGAAATCAGTTAGGTGGGGAAATGACAGCCTTTTTAACAAATGGTGTTGGCAAAATTGGAAAACTATCTGCAGAAGAATTAAACAAGATCCCCACCTCACTCCATATACAAAAACCAACTCAAGGTGGATCATGGACCTAGGACTAAAACCAAGGACTGTAAACTTCATTCAAGAAAAGCTTGGAAAAACTTTAGTAGTCCTAATCCACAACATAAAGAGTCTTCTCAGTATTCTGAAAAATTTACAACCAGGAGAAGATAAAATAGATGAATGGGACCTTCTAAGAATCAAATCCTTATGTGCATCCAGAAACTTTTCTAACAGGGTAAAAAGGGAAGCCACAGACTGGGAAAAAGTTTTTGGTAATGACATGTCAGACAAGGGACTTATATCTAGAATTTATAAAATACTCGAGCACCACAACAAGATAAAGGAGAATAATCCAATTGAAAAATGGGCACAGGATATGAACAGACACTTCACCAAGGAAGACATTCAGATGGCCAACAAGCACATGAAGAAATGTTCAAAATTCCTAGCCCTGAGAGAGATGCAAATCAAGACAACCATGAGATATCATCTCAGTCCAGTAAGACTAGCAAAATTTAACAGAACAGCAAGCAACAAATGCTGGCGAGGTTGTGGAGAGACTGGAACCCTTATTCACTGTTGGTGGGAGTGTAAAATGGTGCAACCACTGTGGAAAGCATTGTGGCGCTTTCTCAAAAAGTTGCAAATAAAGATACCATTTGACCCAGCAATTCCACTACTGCGAATATACCCTAAAGAGACCATAAATGACATCCAAGTAGATATATGTATACCCATGTTTATCGCGGCTTTGTTTACAATAGCAAGGAGTTGGAAACAACCTTAAATGCCCATCAACAAATGAATGGGTAGAGAAGCTGTGGTATATTCGCACAATGGAATACTATGCTGCATTGAAAAACAAGGAACTCATGCAATATTATTCAAAATGGGTGACCCTGGAGGACATTATGCTGAGTGAGGTACCTCAGTCACAAAGGGACAAATGCTATATGGTGCCACTGTTGTAGAATGAGGCTGGCATTGGGGTGGGGGTAAGACTGAGAAAAACTCGATGAAATATGTTTAAGGCATTGAAGTCTATGGGGGAGAGAATAGTCTAAAAGTATTATATTTTAGGGCATTATTTTTATCGCAGGAGTATGCAATGAGGGTTGCAGAGTGGATTATATTTGGGGGTAGGGGGTGGGGTTTGGGGAGGTGCAGGGGGAGATCGTGTACCAATGAGGGAGTTTTTCTTTTGCTTTTCAAGGAGAGGAGCAAACAGGGGTGGGGGGGGGGTTGTGCTGGGAGAAGGGTGCAACAATGAATGAATGGAATTCCAAAATCTCTGTAGATGTTCATCGAAATGAAAAATAAACAAACTAAATTAAAAAAAAAAAATCCTAGCCTCCAAGGAGAAACATGGTTTCACCCTCTCCAAGACAGACCTATTCATTTTCTTGGTGGCCCATGCATCAATTATTCTTCTGTCATCATTAATCACTGTCCATCTCTCTGTTGCATAGCAACCATGGCCTGGATCAGGCACACTTTAATCTCCAGACGGACATTGTTGCTTCTCAGTACTCGAAGGTCCCTGACAGGAGATTTTCCCACTGCAATTTGTCTTTTGATTTCTTGACTGCTGGTGCCAGGAGTGTTGATTGTGGAGCCATGCAAGCTCTAATTGTTAACAACCTCAATCTCTTCTCCATCTATCATGGTGCTGACAACTGGCCCAGTGGTGAGAGCTTTTGTCTTCATGATGAGCTTCAATCTATACTGAAGACTAAAGTCCTCAACCTTCTGGAGCAAGCATTCCTCAGTTTCAGCAAGCACTGTTGTATCTTCAGCATAATGTAGGTTGTTGAGTCTTCTTCCAATCCTGATGCAACATTCCTCCTCATAAAGCCTACCCTCCTGAACGATCTGTTCTGCATATAGACTGAAAAAGTATGGAGCACTAGCAATGAGAAAAGAATTAACATTGAAGTGAGGTGACAGACCTTATAATAATTACTCCATTTATCACAAACTACTTTTTCTACTTAGTGGTAAGTACACTTTCTCTTTCACCGCCAACTTTGCAGAAATTTTAATTCTGTTAAAGACAAAATGACTTTTCTTTTTTTCTAGCATCTAAAAAATAATTCTCTTAAAAATTTTTATCTGTGTTGTATTTTTTCTTCCATAGGATGATTAATAAGTCTCCTAAAATGCAGCTTTTCAGTAATTTTCCACACTCTGATGATAAAGTCTTAACAGACCATTCAAAATCTTTTTGCCACGCTTTCTCAAAAAGTTGCAAATAGAGATACCATTTGACCCAGCAATTCC
>NW_006400007.1:3033668-3037410 GCF_000299155.1 Elephantulus edwardii
TATGAAAATTAATAAAATATAATTATAGGAAAAAAAAATCTTTTTGCCTTATGTCTCTTCACTTTCAAGCCATTCAGATTATCTACCAATCACATCAACTGTTTTATGAAATATGAGCATCTCCTATTCATCAAGAAAGTCTTCTTGACCTTATAAAGGAATTACATTTCCTTTTCCTGAAAAGCTTCTCTGTCTTCCACAGCTTATTTATTTGGTAAATTCAATTCCATCTTCAAATTCCTACATGAGAATTTTTTATTCAGTTTTCTCAATGTTCCTATCTTCTCCCTCTCAGTTTTTAAAATGTCTCCTTCACACTTCAAACTATATAGCTTTACCATTGCTCCTATTTTAAAGACCACCTTTCTCAAGGATAACCTGTACTTCATAGCTTTGATTCTAGCAGTTTCTGTATCTCTGAATCTTCACCTTATCACTATCTTTCTCTGTACAATTAGGCCTCCTCTTAACTATATTATCTCTTTTAAGTCCTTCAGTATCTTTTCACACTAACAATGGGACCAGTCTTTGAAGAAGGATATCATTCTTGGAAAAGTTGAGGAACAGTGCAGGAGAGGAAGACCCCAGATAAGATGAACTGACACAATAACTAGCAAATTAAATGTAAGTGTGTCAGAGACAGCGAGACTGGCTCAGGATAGAGCAAGGTTCAGAGCTATTGTGCATAGGGTCACTATCAGTCATAGCTGAATCAATAGTAACAATAACATGGGCAAAATCTTGAATGATCCAGGAACCATTAGAAGAAGATAAAGGGAATCCAGAGTCACCGTGTATTCTAAAAGAATTGACTGATACTGAAAATTTTCAGGAAGTGCCATATGAACAAGAGCCAATGGTAATGACAGAAGTTGTTCAACAGAAGGTACTAGCAAAAAAGAAGATGCAGCCATAGGCATGCTTACCAGTCTATGCCAGGAAATTTGGAGGACACCTGCCTGGCAGATTGGAAGAGATACTTATTTGTTCCCATATCCAAGAAAGATGATCCAACACAACGAGGAAATTATTGAATAATATGATTAATATCACATGCAAAGGAAATACTGCTGAAAGTCATTAAAAAATTATTAACCAATAAATAAATAGAGAACTGCCAGAAGTTAAAGCAGGATTTAGAAGAAGCGATGGCACCAGGGATATTGGTGTTGGCAGATGGATCCTGACTGAAAGTAAAGAATACTTGCAGAATGTCTTTTTATGATGTATTGACTGTGTCAAGGTATTTAACGGTGTGGATCATAACAAATTATAGCTAACACTAAGAATGGGAATCCTAGAACACTTAATTGTGCTCCTGTAAAACCTATACTTAGAAAATTGCCATTTGACCAGCAATTTAACCCAAGTAACTTATCTAAAAGCACTGAAAACATGTCCATACAAACACTGCCCACAGAAATCTTCATAGCCATCACAAAAAGTGAGAAGAAATCAAATGTCTATCAATAGATAATGGAAAAGCATTGTATATTCATAAAATGAAATACAATTCAGTCACAAAAACAAATGGAGAATATATATTACAAGCTGGATTTCCCTGAAAATATTATACGTAGTAATAAGATACCAGACACAAAGACCACAGAGTGTATGATCTATTTATACAAAATGTCCAGAAAAGTACATATAAAGTGAAAAGTAGATTAGCGGTTGCCAGAGCCTGGGAGGACGGGAATGGTCAGAGACTAGTAACGGTGTGCATCTTATAGAGTGTATTATGAAAACGTTCTGGAATTAGATGGTTGTGATAGTTGCCTTACATTAGGAATAAATTAAGAATTATGGAATTGTGTACTTTCATAGGTTGAACTGAAAAATATGTGAATTATATTTTTGTGAGGTTTGTGGGGGTTTTTTTAGATTAATTTATTTATTTTCTTTTCTTGTTGTGTACTGTCAAATAAGATCCGACTGGCAGGGGGGAAGACTGCCCCTCCTTCTCCAGCAGAGCATCTGGTGAATTTGAACCGCACCTCTTTGGTTGCACCTCAATGCAGCTTCTTTGCCACTAGGCCACAAGAGCTCCCGGTGAATTATATTTTAAATAAAGAAAAAGGCTGGCATTTACACAGGCCAGTAAAAGTCATGGGATATTTACAGTGGGTGCAGTGATTGTGTGCTTTATATATATTTATCTCCTCCTTCATTTTACTAGTGATCAGCTGCTGCAAAATCTGTCTTATCTACTTCTTTAGCAAGCTAAAAGCAAACAGTTCTCAAGAGGAACATTTTTCATTCATATTTAAGAACTCTGACAAAAATACCAGATCAAAGTTGAAGACATTATTAAATTGATCACTGCTCACCATCAAATATTTTTTCTCCTCCTGGTCTTGACACATTGAGATGGCATCTTGAGGTGGAATCATATTCCAAAGTCCATCACTACCCAAGATAATATACTTGTGCTTCTGGGGATCAAGATTGTGGACACTGGTATCTGGTTCAGGTGACACAACAAACTCACCACTGAAGAAATCATAGCTCCACAAATCACCTGGGGACAGGACACAAAAGAAGAAAAGCATTATTTTTAAACCAGTATTATTACATCAACAGATTAAGTCAATGGGCTCATCTTAACAAATGCAGAAAAGAGTTTTATAATATTCACAATTCATTCATGATTATAAAAAAAAAAAAAACACAAAACCTCTTTTGCACTCTTCTTTCCAACATGGTCTTGGAACAATAAGCTTCTGCAAAACAGAATGACAAAAAGAGGACCCATTCTAATACCTATGATGTGGTGAGCAGAAAAATATAACATCAACATTCACGTAGTGGACTTCAAGAAGCTTGCCCTTCACGCCTTCAGAGATTTATATAGTTGCTATGAAGGAGATGAAAATGTCTTATGTGAACAATGATACCAGGTTTGAAAAAGCTGCTTGGACTAAAGGAAGAAAGAGGTCCCATAACTTACCCATATATGGTTGTCCAGAAAAACTAATGTGGAAGATTTACCAACCTCAATACAATGTTCATCTGTGTCATCACTTTTCAAAAATTCATCAGTATGGCTTACTGATTGATTACAGTTTAGGTGATTATGAAATAAGAAACTAGCAAACTAGGAATAAAAGGGAACTACCTTAACTTGATAAAAGAACATTCATCCTAAGTAAGGTACTTCTTTAAACATAAAATGTTAAAAAGCATTTTCTTTATAAACAAAGAATAACAAAAATAAATCTGTTGTCATCACTTCTCTTCCAATGTTATACCAGAAGCCCTTCCCAGTGTAGTAAAAGAATAAAAAATATTAAATATATGAACTAGAAAGAATAGGGAATTATCATTATTTTGTGATAATTTTATTTCTATGGGAAATAAAAATTATTAAGATAAGAAAGTTTAGCAAGGCTTATATTTAATACAAACCAAACACATAAAAAAAAATCAATTACACTTATCTCTGTTCTAGAGGTAGTGGTTTTTCCTTATATCTGCTATTTCTGCATTCTTACAGTTTCATTTACCCTTCATTAGGTCACCCCATTATGTTGTTGTTGTTGTTATGTGCTGTCGAGTCGCCTGCGACTCATAGCGACCCTATGTACAACAGCCCTAAACTCCGCTCTGTCCTATGCCAATCACACTGTCTCTAGACACTCTCATCCCAATTATCCCAGTCACTGAATCAATCCACCTCATAGAGGGCCTTCCTCTCCTGCGCCGTCCCTCCACCCTCCCAAGCATGATGTCCCTCTCTAAG
>NW_006400007.1:3038635-3048806 GCF_000299155.1 Elephantulus edwardii
AACTGAAATATGTCAATTGGTATACCATCTATTCCAGGAGCCTTATTTTTTGCCATGTCCTTCAAAGCAGCCTGAACTTCTTCTTTCATCACCATCTATATTAGTTCTTCTCTGTTCATGTTATTATCTGATTTCTGTGTCCTAAGTGAATCCATCGATAGATTTTGGCTCAGAGTGATATGGACAATTTTTGGAAGCTTTTGATCACAAATAAATATCTCTGTGTATTTTCACTCAATCACAATACAAGTCATAGTTCTTACTGTGGATCACAGTAAAAAGAATTTTAAAAGATTCTCTCTTTGACAATTTCATCTTTTCGTATGGCTTCAATTACCTCCTAAACAATGGTTATGACTCCAATCCAACTGGCTGCTAAAAAGTTTTGTTTAGATAGTTTAAAGAAAATCCAAACAAAATACTCAAAATTGAATGTATGAACTATAGACATCTGTTTCCAATTTGATAGCTCAACTAGTCAAAGAACTATCAGCTGTCACCAAGACTAACAGTGCCTCCTAAACCAACTATATCAACTTTTTTCTTTAATAATTTTCAAAATTATCTTCTAAAAAAACACAAATATAATTAGTCCCTCACTCCAAGCTTGAATTTTATTCCTCTAAATAAATGACAGTTTTTTAAACAGTCTAGTAAGATAAATGTTTTCTAATTTTATTCCATGCTTCTTATTCCTGTAACTCTGTCCCAGTTAGAGATACAGCTCTTTTTTTTTTTAATTATTGAAATTTCTTTATTCATTCTAATCTTTTTTTTTAATTGGGAAAAACATATTGGGGGTACAAGGAGGTGAGGGTTGGGGGCAGAAGGGTGAGGATGGGCCAGGATGCAGTTGCAGAGCTGCACAGCTTGGTTGGTGGGGGGAGCAAGTGAAGGAAATGATGAGGGTCCAGAGGGGACCAGATACTACAAAGGAATGACAAGCATTTTCCAATGGTAATTAAACCAACTGTCTTATTAATTTGGGAATTGGATGCCGACTCTCTGGCTTCTTCATGCTGAACAGGGGCATAGATGTAAAGGTATAGTTACAGCTCTTAATGTTCATTATACTTACTAACAACACAGGGATTTTCACAAATGCTGTTCCCATGCCTAGAATGCATTTCTTTTTTTAAGTCAAAGTAATTTTTCAGCTTTTAGCTCAAGCATTAATTATCTAACCACTCTAATTAAGATAAACTATTTTAAGGTGTAAGGAGTTGTGCTTCCAATGCAAAGGGATGGCGTTTGAATCCACCAGATCATCCTCAGGAGAAAGATGGGTAATTTCCTCCCATACAGCTTACTAACTCTGAAAATGCTCTGGAGGGTCAGTTCTACCTTGATGGTGCACAAGAACAATTTTAGGTTCTAGTGCTCTAGTCCAGAGAAAGTTGTGCTGCTAACCCAAAGGCCACTGCCCTCCAGAGGTTCAAATTCACCAAGAGCTCCACAGGAGAAAAATCTCCTCCCTGGATATTTACAGCCTCCGGAACCTGCTGGACAGTTGACTGTAAGTCAGTACTGACTCGACGGCAACAACTGAGTCGTTTTTAATCCTTATTAGCACATATACAAGTACTTAAAAATTACAGGGTTTTTTTTCCCCCAGTTCTTTCTGTGATTATGTGATAAAATCCTATCCTTTTCATTAGACTGTAGGCTCTATGAGGGCAAAGACCAAATCCTTGATTCATTGTTGATATGTGCCAACCTGAGTCAACTCATAGCGACTCTATGAACAACAAATCTGAATCCTGTCCTATTCTGCACCATCCTCATCACCTCTGATATACGTGAGCTCACTCCTATAGTCACTATGTCAATTCCTCTCATTGAGGGTCAGAAAGTGCTGAATATCCCATGAACCAAATAACAAATAGATATGTCTTAGAGAAGGTGTAGTCAGAGTGCTCCTAGACAGAAGCAAGGATGGTGGAACTTTGTCTCACATACTTTGTGCACGCTGCTACCAGGGACTATTCCTTGGAAAGGAATATCATGCTAGGAAATGTGAAAGGTCAATGAAAGAGAAGAAGACCTTGATAAATACAGCACAGTGACTGTAATCAATAAGTAGTTACTCAATGAACCTATCAGAAGACTCTAATGCAATTCCACTAGGCAGCCACTAGAAGGCACCTTTGCTTTATTTGTCCTGGAGTAGTTATCACCATTTTAAAAAAAGATTAAAAACCAAACACACTCCCAATTTATGATGATCCTTCCTTGAGAGTTCAAGGCTGTAAATCTTAATGCAACAGAAAGCCTTTTTTCTCACGAAAAGTAAGTAGGACAATTCAAGCTACTGACCTTTTACTGTCAGTGCCTAACTGGTGCCAGCTTTAATAAGAAAACTTCTTTCCCATATGTTTTACAAGAGTGGTGGGTAATAATCCCAATCTTGGCTAAGTGATGCCTTATAAAAGGAAACAGACACACACAGAAGGACATCATGTGAAGATGTGTCAACAGTCTAAGAACTCAAGAAGTATCAAAGTCTCATAAGTTTGAAGAGAAAAGGAAAGATCTTCCCCTACAACCAGTCAACAGAGGGAAAGCAAGAGACAGAAGATAGCATAGCCTGCCTGAAATGTAAACCAAATTATGTTACTCTGTAACTCGGTGTCTTTCAATGATGCACACTCCCTCAGATTATAATGCAAATCCCTCGCCATGTTGTAGGCATTTAACTCACCAACCAAAGCCACATTGGCCTTCTGATAATCCTTAAAACATGCCAAGCTCTGTTTCACCTCAGCATACATGCCTGGAATATTCTTCCACAGGATCTTCATAAAAATTAAGCTTTTTGACCTTCAAATCTCAACTAACAGAATCACTTTATGAGTGAAGCACTTCCATCACACTCTCTAAAAGAGTTCTAAATTATTGCTTATTATAGCATAACCTGCAATTATTCATTTATAAGCTTCCTCCTTTATTATCTGTCTCTTTAAAAACTACATAGTCTTGCTCCATGGGGACAGAGAGAATATCTGTATAACAACTCAATAGTCTAACATAAAAAGCCTGGCACCAAGTTAGTACTCAAGTGTCTGTTGAAGGAAAAAAGAAAAGCAATAAATTGATGTGTTCAGACAGAAATTCTCCTGACCTAGCACAAAAAAGATTGTATCTATAGTTAATTCTTCTTGGCTTCTGTCCAAAAACAAGTGACCAGAAAATAACTTTTACTTTGTCATGGACAATTTATTTTGCTAGCTAAAGACAAACAGCTTTGAAAGTTCTTTGAGGAACTACAACAGGTTGAAATAAAGACACTTAAGGGCAGCATCAAGCCTGGACATACACATACTTTCCTAAGTACAGATGCTAGTTAGCTAAACAATGACTATCACTCATGATTAAGGAGCAACTGGCTGACTCCAATACCTTAACCTTCCCCTCAATGAAGTTTTATTATATTTAGTATCTTATTTTTGACCCAAAAGCGGGTGTACTTGAGCCTTTGCCTAGGGTGGAGGTCTGCTCAAAGGTATGGCTTCAAAATCCCACAGGTGGAAAGGATGGGACTACAGGCTGCAGTCTGGAGCCTCCCACTCTGGGAGTCTGGCTGCTAGCTAGCATCTTGATGTGATACAGCAATCTTTTATCTATTTGCTGAACTGAACAACTTACTGTTACTGTGATGCTGCACACTGTTCCACAGTCTTGTCAAATACCATAATGGTTACCCATTATGTACAATGTTTGGATGACTTTCCAGATTTATTTACACTGGGAAGCAGGAGTGGCATCCACTCTTTAAACTCTACAAACTCTCTCAACTCTATAAATGTACAGAAATATTAGTTATAGAGCAGAGTTCAGATCTTTTGTGCAAAGCTTATCTAAGTCATATTCGACTTGACAACACTTAACCACTGCGAAACGAAACTAGTGCTATTATATCTGGAGGAACATTCTTCTACTTTGTACATCACTCTTTTGTCAATGTACAGTATGAAGTAACCTGGGTTTGCTGTGATGCTGAACCTTGTACCACTGGAGTATCAAATACCAGAACGATTTCCCAATGTGGACAGTGCTTGGTGGAGCTCCCAGTTGTAAAAAAGGTTTGGAAGCAGCAGTGGCATCCACTTCCTAAACTATATGCCTCTGGAAATTCTATGAACTTGGAGAAATGACAATAATTATAGAAAGGCATTAGGTCTTTTGTTCATAGAATCACTATGAGTTGCACTCCACTCTAGGGCAATTAACAACAACAACAACATTTTTGCCCCATCATGTACCATGTAAGGACTAACTTTCTAGTTTCCTCTCTCATGTTACCATTTTCTATTGTAATAAATTCACTATAATTTCACCAACTATTAGTCCTTCTTACCAAGTGCTCTTGCTACAGCCAGAAAAGGAATCTGGTCAATAACTGTGCTTCTTCGTACAGGTCCGTTGTGAGTGAGTCGAGGTCGTTTCCAAACTACACGATTTACTCCAGACTTATTCATAACACTAAAAAAATAAGTGACAGACAGAGCTCATATCATTATGCTAAATGATTAAAATATAACTTAATCTGTTAAACAGCTAACAACCTAGCAATATATTATGACAAAATAAATGACTTATCTGCTTGATATATAAAGATGTGTAATAAAAAATTTCTATTGAGGAAGGACAAAATAAAGTTCATTAAAGGAGCGAATAAAAGATTACTATAATAAGTTAGACAAAACAAAGTGGAAAGGGGGAAAAGCAGATACCATATCAATAGTATAAAAAAACTTAAATAAAAACAAAACAACTATAGAGAGAAAGGTTAAATAACACAATTATGTAGTTTTGAGGTTTTGTTTTGTTTTTTGTTGAAGGAGTGTACTATACAAACTAACATTTCATTTTTAATATTTCTGGTTGAGAATTCCATATAAAATACCACAACAGGGATATCTATGTATTTAGATATTTCCACAGTTAAAATTAGAAATTAATTTTTTTTGGAAGCAGAGTAGCTATAGTCTGGGAAGTTACAGAATAATAAATCTATTAAAGACAAAAAATTTCTTCTTTACTACATTTCTAGATTAAGAAGGTAGAATTAACACTTAGGGTTTAAAAGAAACTGAATCAACAAAGAGGAAAAAAAGGTGGCAAAAGGAAGAAAAGAAGAAAGTATCAAGCAAAAGACAAGGAAAGGGGGGAGGGGGGGGGCTCTGGTGGCCTAGTGGCAAGAAGCTGCACTGCAATCCCAGAGGCACACAGTTTGAATCCACCAGATGCTCTGCCGGGGAAGGAGGGACAATCTCCTCCAGTACAAGTCAGATCAAATTTGACAGTACACACACTAAAATAATAATAAAATAAATATTTTTTTTAAAAAAGACAAGGAAAGGGCATTTTTAAAATCATCTCCATCGAAAACAAGACAAAGGAAAAGTCCACTGAATATGTTAATCTAGTATTATCTATTATTATTACCTTCAAGATTAAGCCTAGTAGAGGCAAAACCAAAAGCAGAACCTCAGGTTAGAGACTAATGTAATATCTACCAAGTTCAAACCTACCTAGAAATTTGGGACAAGGAGTAACAAAAACAAATAATAAGTACACAGAAAAGTCAGTACACTTGAAAATATGGTTAACCCTCTGGCAAAATAAGTTACAATACAGAACAGAGATGGTATCTCAACCTTTGCTTCTTGTTGTCAGTTGCCATCCAGGCCATTCCTACTTACACTGGCTCCATGTGGGTCAGAAAAAACTGCAGAGTTTCAAGGTTGTAACCTTTTAAAAGCAGCCTTCTAGACCTGTCATTTGAGGAACTGCTAAGTAAGTTTTTAAAAAAGAGCAAGGGTCGAGTAGGGATGACCATATCTGATCTTTACCAGCTCCACAATGGCGAACTGTCGAACTGTACTCGTTAACAACATCAACACAAAACCAATTCCCATGAGGTCAGACAGGTCCCTCACGTTCCCACATCTCTCTCTGTTCATTCCAACACCAATCTTTCCCCCCACCCCCAACACCAATCAATCTTAAAACTCTACAAGTCCAAAATTCAATGCAACAGATCACAGGCCACATAGAACCAAATCAAGGAAGTCAAATGGCCGGAATTCAGGTTTACAGTAAGCGAAATTACTGAGTCAAGAGAGCTTCAAAAATGTACTCACAGGAGCCTCAGCCTTGAGCCTCACAACTTCAGACAAGTGTTACAAAGCTCTCAAATCCTGCCAATTAATGCTCCCCCCTCTGCCCCAGGTGTCCAACAAACTTGGGTAAAGGCTCCTAGTTCTGGTTCCACAGGGCAGGAGTCTCAAGGTCAGCTCCCTCTCACATCAGCTCTCTGGTTCTCTGATGCAACTGCTATGGCTGTTGCTCCCATAGGCTCAAATCCAACTAGGGCAAGAATCTCTGGTCCCAAAGGATGCATTGCTTTCTCCTGCTTCTTCTTTGCTATTGGAGAGGTTCTCCAATTCTGCTAATGCATGCATTCAATTTAATAGCATGACTAAAATGGGATGAATGGGAAATAAAACTAACTCTTCTTAAAAATAATCTAGCTAAATCCAAAGCTGATACTGAGGTGCTCCTTGAAGGTAAGGATGGTCAAACTGTCTCACATGTACTTTGGGCATGTTGTAAGGAGGAGCCACCAGTCCTTGAAGACATCATGCTTGGAAAGGTGCAGGAATTGACACAGTGTTCAGGTGTGTTAAGGTGAGGATGGCACAGAACTGAGTAGGGTTAAGACCTGTTGTTCATAGGGGTGCTATGAGTTGTAGCTGAATCAATGGCACTTAACAACAGCTAAAACACAAAGAAAGCAAGAATAAAAGGGCAATAGGAGTATGTTCCTCAAATGACTGGGAAAAAAGTAGAGAAAAGAGTGGCAAGAGACAGTATTATCCTTCCTGACATTAAGTTCACCTAAAAGAGTGGTGTAGTAAGTATACAACATGCTGGGCTGCAAACAATGAGTTCAGCAGTTCAAATCCACCAGCTGCTATATGGGAGAAAGATGGGAAGTATCATTCCTTAAAAAATTTACAATCTACTCTTTCAGAGACGCTGTATAGAGGCTTTCAAAATGATCCAGAATCTGACCTACTGTCACAGGCTATCAGACAGTGCAGCCTCTAACAAAACTAAGCTGTCCTTAACCACTAGAAATAGATTTTTTTTACCTTTACACCAGGCATATGTCCTTTTGCCATAACTTTTCAACCTGTATGCAGAACAGATTATCCAAGAAGCTGGGCTTTATGAGGAAAAGTGTGGCATCAAGATTGGTGGAAGATCTATCAACAATCTGTGTTATGCAGATGACACAACCCTACTTGCTGAAATTGGCAGCATCAGGATGGATGGTGAAGAGATTGAGATTGTTCACAGCTTTAGTTTGCTTGGCTCCACAGTCAACACTCTTGGCACCAGTAGCCAGGAAATTAAAAGGTGCACTGCCATGGGAAAGTCTGCTGTTAGGGACCTCTCCAAAGTACATAGGCTGTTGTACATAGGGCCGCTATGAGTCACAAGCGACTCAATGGCACATAACAACAACATGTAAAAGAAGACAGCCTCAATCTTTTTCGAAAGTAGAAGAAATAAAATTCATGACTGTTCTGACAAATATAATATATATAGTTTGCTTGGCTCCACAGTCAACACTCTTGGCACCAGTAGCCAGGAAATTAAAAGGCTCACTGCCATGGGAAAGTCTGCTGTTAGGGACGTCTCCAGGGTACTGAAGAGCAATAGTGTCACTCTGGCGACTAAGGTGCTTCTGATACACGCAATCACTTGTTATGCATCAGAGGGTTGAACAATGACTAGGGAAGATAGGAGAATTGATACCTTTGAGCTGTGGTGCTGGAGAAGAGTATTGAGAGTACTATGGACTGCTAGGAAAACACACAGATTCGTCCTGGAAAGGGTTAAACCAGGCTGTTCCTTGAAGGCAAGGATACTGGGCTTCATCTGACATACTTTGGACATGGTATGAGGAAGGACCGTTCCTTGGAGAGGGACATCATGCTTGGGAGGGTAGAGGGACAGCGCAGGAGGGGAAGAACCTCTATGAGGTGGATTGATTCAGTGACTGGGGTAATCGGGATGGGTGTGTCAGAGGCAGTGCAATTGGCACAGAACAGAGCAGGGTTTAGGGCTGTTGTACATAGGGTTGCTATGAGTCGAAAGCAACTCGATGGCACATAACAACAACAACAACATGTAAAAGAAGAAAACAACCTCAATCTTTTTCTAAAGTAGAAGAAATAAAATTCATGACTGTTCTGACAAATATAATTTTCTGCAGTGACAGACATGTTAATTCTGTATTATCTGATATGGTGGCCACTAGCCACAGGACATCATTTGGAAGAAAAAAATATGGCTACTGTGAATGAGACACTGAATTTTTAAAATTTATTTCATTTTAATATATGTTTGAGTTTAAACATTCAAGTATTTAATGAACACAGTAGCACAAGGGAGGGCTGAAGCAAGTACATGATAATCAGAAAATGTTATGTTAATATAAACCAGAAATTCAAAAGTGTCACTAATTTTACCATCCCTTTTAAAAATGAGTTAACTTCTCAATTCTGAAAGCAACACTGTTCTAGGTCACAGCAGGAATGAGAACCTAACAGGTAGTCATTTTGTTATACAATGTTTTCTTCAGTACTGATCTTCAAAAGCAAACAACAAAGTGAAGACTGGTTGCCTCTCCCATGCATCTATGTCACCCCTCTGCAACAAGAAATATACAGAAATAAAATGCACTGCAATCCCAGAAATGCACGGTTCAAATCCACCAGATGCTCTGCTGAAGAAGGAGGAACAGCCGCCTCCTGCACCAGTCAGATCCAATTTGACGGTACACCCATAAAAAAAAAAAAAGAAATATACAGAAATGTCTTTATAGTACCAAGTGCTCTACTGTTCCTTCCTAAACCTTCACACCAATAAAGTAAGGTTCAACACTTAAGCAGTAACAGTATACTTAAGCCTCCAATATAACTATTCTGAAATTCTCTTGAAAAATATCTAAGACTATCATGTCCTGTCTCTGAAAAACAAAAGTTAAAAAAAAAAAAAGGATTCTAGTTAAAATATTTTCAAACCAGTGTCAAAAACCCAGGATAACCCTCTAAGAAACAGTTTTCTGTACTCCCTACTGTTGTCCTGTGTGATTAAAAAGGCATGTAGAAAGGAACCAGCTGATACACAGATAACTGACTGAGCAGCAACAGAAGCTAGAAAAATAGAACTTTGGCCAGTTGCCTGGGGGAGAAGAGGAAAGAAGGAAATAACATATAATAAAACAGTTCAACTTGTGCAAAAGACACCTGTTCCCAAATGGCAAAGAGCACCTGTCCAAATGTTCAGGTGGTATTTCAAGGGATAAGGCAAAATAAAAGTACTCTATATAAAAAAAAAAAAAAAGATTAAAATTGAGTATCTTTTCATCAAAGAAATTAAGTTTTAAATTACAAGTAGAAAATAAATAAGGACATCTAGAGGGGGGGAAAGAGAAATGAACAGAAGAAAACTAATGAGAAAAGATTGTGTTGTTGTTGTTATGTGCTGTCGAGTCGCTTGCAACTTATAGCAACCCTAACTCTGCTCTATCCTGTGCCAATCGCACTGCCTCTGACATACCCATCCCGATTACCCCAGTCACTGAATCAGTCCACCTCATAGAGGGCCTTCCCCTCCTGCGCTGTCCCTCCATCCTCCCAAGCATTATGTCCGTCTCCAAGGACCTGTCCCTCCTTACAACAGGTCCAAAGTATGTTTCACGGAGCCTCAGAATCCTTGCCTCCAAGGAGCCGCTCAGTTTGACCCTTTTCAGGATGAATCTGTTTGTTTTCCTAGCAGTCCATGGTAATCTCAATACTCTTCTCCAGCACCACAGCTCACAGGCATCCATTCTCCTTCTATCCTCCTAAGTCATTGTCCAACTCTCTGATGCATAACTAGTGATTGCAAAGACCATGGCCTGTATCAAATGCACCTTAGTCTCCAGAGAGACACCATTGCTCTTCAGTACTCTGGAGAAGTTCCTAACAGCAGACTTTCCCATGGCAATGAGCCTTTTAATTTCCTGGCTACTGGTGCCAAGAGTGTTGACTGTGGAGCCAAGCAAACTATAGCTGTGTACAATCTCAATCTCTTCACCATCCATCCTGAT
>NW_006400007.1:3048946-3052077 GCF_000299155.1 Elephantulus edwardii
CCAATCTTGACCCCACATTTCTCCTCATAGAGCCCAGCCTCCCGGATAATCTGTTCTGCATATAGGTTGAAAAAGTATGGAGATAGGATGCATTCCTGGCGTACGCCCTTCCCAATTTTTAACCATGCAGTGTTCCCTTGCTCTGTTCTGACGACTGCATGATAGATCTTGCAAATGCTTTTTTCCTCCATTCCAATCTCAAAAGAGTACTAATGCAGACTGTTGATAGATCTTCCACCAATCTTGACCCCACATTTCTCCTCATAGAGCCTAGCCTCCCGGATAAACTGTTCTGCATACAGGTTGAAAAGGTATGGAGACAGGACACATCCCTGGCATACACCCTTCCCTATTTTGAATCATGCAGTGTTTCTTTGCTCTGTTCTGATGACTGCCTCTTGGTCCAAGTATAGGTTTCTCATCAGCACAATCAAGTGTTCTGGGATTCCCATTCTCCTCAGAGTCAGCCAAAGTTCAGACTCATCAATAATAAAACATATAATAATAAAGCCTAAATAGCAAAAATATATCCCACATGAACAGGAGAGAAAAAAAAAATAGAAAGAAAAAAGAGATCACTTTATGTGGTTATTTAGTGTAGTCACACCCAATCTGCATGGCTACCCATAGTGGCCTGTCTGCAAGTCTGAAGACTGACCCTCACAACTCATAGGATCAAAAGACCATCACCTGACAACAGATTCAATTAGATTTGCAGATGGATACCAGACAGGAAACAATGTGGCAGCTTCCCTAATGATGGTGTCTTCAGCAAGGATTCTTACAGAGTCCAGAAGTCATTTTCTAATTCTCATTCCCACATGACTGTTTACTTTTAAGTAAACAAGACTACATGGTTACATGCAGAACAATGCAGCTTAGATAAGCTTTTTGTGCCACAGCAGTCAGTATCCAGTAGCAGCTCATGTATCATGTATCTGATCTTTGCATCAGCCAAAGTGCATGCATGTAAGGAAACCGGGGTCTGTAATTCCCAAAATAAAGTCATACTCCATTTAAAGTTCTATCACAATTAATTCACAATCACTTTGAAATAAAAAAATTATACCTTATTATAGAGTAGGCACTCCTTATTCACCTTTACCACAAAAACAAGTTAGAGAAGGTAAATTTTAAGGGTTTAAAGCAATATAATAGTAACTCTTCTAATCAATAATGGAAAATGTATAATTATTAATATTCCTAAAGGTGGCCATCTAAAAAGAGAAATGATGTCCCTCCATACAGTTTAGGTTTTAAAATTGCTGGTTGTCATTATTGTTGTTACGTGCTGTCAGGTCAGAACCAACTCACAGCTGACCCTCCAGGGGGTTGTCAGACCCTATAAATCACTCAGGAGGAGAATGCCCTTCCTTCTCTTGGTAGCTGGTAGATTCAAACTGCATGCCTTTGGGATTACAGGGTAGCTTCTTACCATTAGGCCACCAGAGAATTGGATTACTGAAGAATTCAATGAAGAAAGCAAAATGTTATCACAGAGAGAGGCTTTGAATACTGCACTACAACACTGAGAAACCAAATCAACAGAGATGAACAGGGATTGAAAAGGACAGCTAGGGAAAACAAAGTAAAGTATTATAACAAAATGTGTAAAAAGCTGGAGTCAGAAAATCAAAAGGGAAGAATGCATTTGGAATTTCTCAAGTTGAAAGAACTGAAGAACAAAATCAAGTCTCGAGCTGTAATACTTAAAGATACTGTAGCCAGTTACTCTTGTCTTGCATTCTGGTCATTTGCTACAGCTAGACATTAGGTCACCAACGTGAAAAATATTTGGATAGTTTTGGGGGTTTTCACTATTGTCATAATTTAAAAATGTTAGAAAACAAGACAGCCAACAAGAGTTGATATGGTATACTAATTTAAATAAAGAAAAGCAGTAAGAAAGGTTTTCCATAAATCTTAGATATCACAGGGGGAAAAGTTCAAAGATAATTCTAATTTAAAACTGTTTTCCCAAAGTCAAAGTCAAAGTGTTCTATTCTGGAATTATAAGGGTTATTTAGTCTAGATTATAAAGAAGGTTATGCTGACCAATATTTCTATGAGGGTTTTCAAAAAGACCTCATATATACTGTTACTAGAAGCATTATAGAAAATTTAAGTCAATTAAAAATATAAAGGTAAATACATGCACATGGTAGCACATCAGGAAAACTAAAACCTCAGCATTGCAAAAGAAAAGAACTTCATTCGAAGGGAGATGTAGGTCATTCAGGTTAGAAAAGCAAAACAGAACTAAGTAAGATCAACAGAGGAAGATAAAACAATAGAATGGTTACCTCCCACCAAGTCCTTCGATTCTTTCTCTTTCCTTGGGAAGTTCTGGCTTATGGTCCTGTGTCACCTCCACAGCTCTGACAAAATCATCCTTCGGGTCATCCTGAACTCCAAGAACCACCCCAGAGTCACCAACGTGAGCAACATACATTTTCATGCCCCGGATGATGACCACACTGGCAGTTGTCCCTGATGTGCTGGGAAGACCTGTCATGGTCTTGGGCCAATCTGCTGTAAAATGAAATGAAATATTTTATTATTCCAAGTATAAACATTAACACTGTGTTAGAAAACAAACAGTAACATATGCTGGCTGAATTAGCATCCTAAAATTTAAATTAAAAAAGGGAAAAATTGAGAGAGCTCTGGTAGTTACTGGTAAGGAGTTGTGCAGTCTACCCAAAGTCAGGCAGTTCGTGTCCACCAGCTGCTCAAGAAAAAGATAGACAATCTTCTCGGGTGTGCTTTATAGCCTCTGAAAACCTGCTAAAGGGTCAGCTGAGTCAGTTCAGACTCAACAGCACATAACAAACAAAACAGTAGAAGGGGAAATATAAAAGAAATATATTTTCAAAGCTATTCAAAAAGAGTTTGTGTTAACCTGTTAATCAAGACATCAAAAACTTCATAATGTAACAAAAATCTTTAGTGTTCACTTATTGTAGGACCATCTGTGATAAATTATATCTACTATCATAAAGAATACTGTAATATTTGTCCTTTTGTGACGGGGATATTTCACTCAGCATAATGTTCTCCAGAGTCAACCATTTTGAATAATATTGCATGAGTTCCTTGTTTTTTAATGCAGCATAGTATTCCATTGTGCG
>NW_006400007.1:3052787-3083149 GCF_000299155.1 Elephantulus edwardii
GAGGAGGGTAGAGAGAATAGTGCAACAATGAATGAGTGGAAGCCCAAAATCTCTGTAAATGTTTATGAAAATTAATAAAATATAATTATAGGGGAAAAAAAAGAATACTGTAATAAACCTATAAGAAAGATAAAATGAGTCCTGTTATTCTCATTTTACAGATAAGGAAAAGTTTTTTTACATTTTTAAGGAAAGTGCTGATAAAATTCAAATTTTAAGTGGCAGAGGTTCCATATATTTAATTCCAAAACCTTTAATATCTAACAAAATTCACTATCCTTCAGATGGTGCAGATGGTGCAGAATAGGGCCACTTTCAGACCTGCTGTTCATAAAGTCGCTATGAGCCGTCAACTGAATGGCACCTAATATCATCATCGTTCACTAGTTCAGAGATACTCTGTAATACTACTACCGAAACTATAAAATATGGCTGAAGAATACAAGAGTCCAAACACTGACATATTTATTCTCTCTATAAAAATATCACCAAAAAGAGAGAACATAAACGCTAGAAAAGAGCTTTAAGTGTAAATTAATGGATGTACGCTAAACAATAAAACCAAACAAAATGTTTTTTATAGACAAGGAGCCTTGGTTCCATGATGGTTAAAGGACTCAGCTGCTAACTCTAAGGTTGGCAGTTCGAACCTATCCACTACTGAGGGGAGATCAATGTGGCAGTATGTCTTTAAGTTTCCTTAAAGATTTACAGCCTTGGAAACCATATGGGGCAGTTCTACTCTGCAGAGATGATGTAAGTCAGAAACAACTTGAAAGTGATGAGTTCTTAAAAGTGGTAAAACTAATAAGAAAAGATAAAAATCACTACAGAATTAACATTACAAAAGTCAGGATAGTAATTATCCTTGAGGGAACAGAAATATATCAGAAAAAAGAGAGAGAAAGATCTCATACAGAGACTTGTGTATTCCAACAATGAATGTTCTTGTTTTTAATTGTGATAGTGTTCCTCAAAATTATTGATAAAGTGTTTATTTATATTTAACAACATTGAAAAAGAAACAAATTTATACAGAGAGAGACATTCAACTTTTTAAAGACTAATAAAAACGACAGGGGCATCAGTTTTGGGGCCCTTTGATCACAGCAGACACAGAGTCGTAGAGTATCTAATTCTGCAACTTGCTTACAGATGCTATTCCCATAAGCTTGGCCTAGAATATATTGTATACTTTCTCAGTTCTTTCAATTATTTGAGGAGAAAATTCAATTTAAGCAATACAGTGTAGATTCTATTTTCTACTAAAAAATCTATGTGAATGAAGGGAAACTTCAGAAAGCTGCTCTGGCAAGAGCTCTGAAGTATATTCTGAAATCCAGTTTACATATACTATACAAGTAATTCAACTGTTTACAAAATATACATAAAACAAGGAAAAAAGAACTAAAAACCAGAAGTAAATTCAAAGAAACAAACATCACTGTAATTAGGTGCCATCAAGTCAACTGCAACTCACAGCAATCTCATGAACCTTGCTCTATGAAGCTTGCCCTATACTGTTCCACTCTAATGATCTTCAACATGCTCAAGACCACTGCTGCATTCACTGTGTCAATCCAATCCATCTTAAGGTTCTTCCTCTCACTGTCTATCTTTCCCATCATGATGTCTCTTCCAAGGTCTAGTCCTTCCTGACAACATTCTCAATGTTATGTGAGACCAAGTTTAATTATCCTTGCCTCTCAGGAGCACCCTGGTTGCATTTCCTCCAATACAGATTTATTGGTTCTTTTGATAGTCCACGTGTTATTAAGACTCTTCAAAGAAAACACAACAGCTCACAAGTACCTATTCTTGCTCTCCTTAGTCTTTAAACTGACATCCTGGCTCTTTAACACTTTAAAGAGGTCCGTGCCAGCATATTTCCCAATGTAATACATATTTTGATTTGACAACTGCTACCGTGGGTGTTGACTGTGGATTAAAGTAAAGTGAAATCATTGATACCAATCTTTTCTCCATCTATTGCCTATTAGTCTAGTGGTGAAAATTTTGTTTGATGTTGATAAGTAATCCATAGTGAAGGCTGCAGCATTTGATTTTGACTTTCTGCACACAAGGTTGTATCATCTGCATAACGAAGGTTGTTGATGAGTCTTAGTGTAATCTTGATAGTCCTATTTCTGGTAGGCACGTTTCTTCTTTCCTCTTCACCAAGAGCATAACTAAAATGCATCCATTTTTAAGTCTTCCTTCTTTACTGTGCATTGTTGTTGTTGTTATGCGCCATCAAGTGGCGTGCGATTCATAGTGACCCTATCTAAAACAGCCCTAAACTCTGCTCTGTCCTGTGCCAATCGCACTGTCTCTGACACACCCATCCTGAATACCCCAGTCACTGAATCAATCCACCTCATAGAGGGCCTCCCCCCCCGCCCCGGCCCCCCAACCCCCCAAACATGATGTCCCTCTCCAAGGACTAGTCCCTCCTTACAACATGTCCAAAGTATGTTAGACAGAGCCTTGGAATCCTTGCCTCCAAGAAGCCGCTCAGTTTGACCCTTTCCAGGATGAATCTGTTTTCCTAGCAGTCCACGGTACTCTCAATACTCTTCTCCAGCACCAAAGTTCAAAGGCATCAATTCTCCTTCTATCCTCCTTAGTCATTATTCAACTCTCTGATGCATGACAAGTGATAGCAAAGACAATGGCCTGTATCAGACACACCTTAGTCTCCAAAGAGACACCATTGCTCTTCAGTACTTTTGAGAGGTCCCTAACAGCAGACTTTCCCATGGCAATACGCCTTTTAATTTCCTGGCTACTGGTGCCAAGAGTGTTGACTGTGGAGGCAAGCAAACTAAAGCTGTGTACAATCTCAATCTCTTCACCATCCATCCTGATGCTGCCAATTGGTCCAGTGGTGAGAATCTCTGTCTTCTTGACATTGAGCCTCAATCCATATTGGAGGCTGCAGTCTTTGACCCTTTACAGCAAGCGCTTTAGGTCCTCCTCAGTTTCAGCAAGCAGGGTTGTGTCATCTGGATAAATGCAGACTGTGCATATTTCTCACAAATATGAGGTGATGGATAATGTATGGCCGGTGTCAGGCACGACTTAATCCTTGAAGTTACAATTTTACTTTGTAATATACCACCCAAGTCTTTCCAGTTGATGTTGTTAGGTGCTATCAAGTTGAGTATGACTCAGTGACCCTATAAACCACCAATATGAACAATGTCCTATTCTGTGCTATCCTCACAATCTCGAACACACTCAAGCCCATTGCCATAGTAACCAACGTAAACCCACCTGGTTGAGGTCGTCCTCTCTTTTGCCACACCTTACCTCCCCAAGAATGGTGTCCCTCTCCAAGGATTAGAACCTCTCCAACAACATGCCCAAAGTATCAGAGATGAAGCTTCATCATTTTTGCCTTTGAGGAGCACTCTGGCTACATGTTTTCCAAGACACGTCTGTTTGTGCCTTTGGTAGCAAATGGGATATTTAGCAGTAAAACATTTTATTTCTCTATTGCTGATTCCATGTGTGCTAACTGAAGAAAGAAATAAAATTAAATTCCTTACAATTTCATTCCTTGTGTTTACTACAATGTTGCTCATTACAGCTGTTAAGGAGTCCTTCTGCAATCTTCAGTAATTACCAACTAGTCAAAGGATTTAATCATGACATACATCCTACCTGATTTTAAACTATGCTCTATACTCTTGTTCTGTCTGAATGTTTGTCTTTGGTCTATGTACAAGTTCCACATTGCATAATTATGTGTTCTGGAATTTCATTCCATCAGTTTTAGAAATTGTTGCTTTGTTAGAAATCACATAAAATTCTAAAAAAGCAATATGAAGTATTCAGGAAAGCAAAGTGAAACTACCACCAAAAGGTATGCTGTTATGTTGCATATCATCTAGTAAGACATACTTGGGGTTTTTGGCAGTCCACGGGGTATTCCATACTCTTCAATACCACAACTCAAAGGCACCAATTGTTGTTATCTTTATTCACTGTCCAACTTTCAGATGCACAGCAAGTAGCTGAAAAGATCAGAGTTTGGATCAGGTGCACTTTATCTTTGCTCCATCTTTGCTCTTCAGCACTTTGGAAAGGTTCCAAACAGAAGACATTCCCCATGCAATGTGCTTGGATTTTCCTGGCTGCTGGTGTTGATTGTGGATCCAAGCAAGGTAAAGTCATCGACAATTTCTATCACTTCTTCATCTATCCTAATGTTGCCTATTGGCCTGGTAGTGAGGACTTTTGTTTTCTTGATGTTGATATGTAACCCATATTAAAGGCTGTAATCTTTAATCCTCTGCAGCAAGCAGTTCAAATTCTCTTTACATCCAGCAAACAAGGTTCTACCATTTGCAGGATGCACACTGTTGATGAACTTCTTCTGGCTCTGAAGCCATGTTCCTCTTGATATAGTCCAACATTTTGGATAATTTTTCTCTGCATATAGACTGAATAGTTATAGAGAAAGAATGCAGGCCCGCTTTTCCTGCTTTTAAAACCTTGCTCTGTTCAAACAGCTTTTTGGTCTGGCTATATGTTTAAGATGAGGCCAATTAAAAATTCTAAGATTCCTATTCTTCTCGTCAGCCATAGTTCATGACTCATCAGTAATTAATTCATAAAGTCAAATTCATCTGCATACTTAATAAAACACAAATAGACACCCTTTTGGTATTCAATGCTTTCAACCAAGATCTGACATCAGTAATGATATCCCTGGTGCCAGGCTTCTTCTAAAACTAGCCTGAATTTCTGGCAGTTCTCTATGATGTTTTAGTGGTTTTCAAATGATCTTCAGCAAGATTTACTTGCTTATGACATTAGTAATATTGGTAAGTAATTTCCATTCTGATGGATCACCTTTTTTTTGGAATGAGAATAATTATGGATCTCTTCCAGTCAGCTGACTAGGTAGCTGTCCTCCAAATTTCCTGACATAACTTGGTGAATACATCTAGGACTACATCTGCTTGTTCAAATATGTTCACTGGTATCTCATCAATTCCCAAGGCCTTATTTTTTTTTCCTAATGCCTAGCTTTTTCCTAATCCCAAAGAAAGGTGACCCAACCGAATGTGGAAACTACAGAACAATTTCACTAATTTCACATGCAAGCAAGATTTTACTAAAGATTATCCAAAAACGACTGGAACAGCACATCAACAGAGAACTACCAGAAGTCCAGGCTGGTTTCAGAAGAGGTCGTGGTACTAGAGATATTGTAACTGATGTTAGATGGATCTTGGCTGAAAGCAGGGAATACCAGAGGAATGTCTATCTGTGTTTCATTGACTATGCAAAGGCATTTGACTGTGTAGATCATAACAAACTGTGGCTGACTCTGAGAAGAATGGGAATCCCAGAACACTTGATCGTTCTAATGCGAAAATTATACTTGGACCAGGAGGCAGTCATCAGAACAGAGCAAGGGAACACTGCATGGTTCAAACTTGGGAAGGGCGTACACCAGGGATGCATCCTATCTCCATACCTTTTCAACCTATATGCAGAACAGATTATCCGGGAGGCTGGGCTCTATGAGGAGAAATGTGGGGTCAGGATTGGTGGACGATTTATCAACAATCTGCGTTATGCGGATGACACAACCCTGCTTGCTGAAACTGAGGAGGACCTGAAGCGCCTGCTGCAGAGTGTCAAGGACTGCAGCCTACAATATGGATTGAGGCTCAATGTCAAGAAGACAAAGATTCTCACCACTGGACCAACTGGCAGCATCAGGATGGATGGTGAAGAGATTGAGATTATACACAGCTTTAGTTTGCTTGGCTCCATAGTCAACAGTCTTGGCACCAGCAGCCAGGAAATTAAAAGGTGCATTGCCATGGGAAAGTCTGCTGTTAGGGACCTCTCCAAAGTACTGAAGAGCAGTGGTGTCTCTCTGGAGACTAAGGTGCGTCTGATACAGGCCATGGTCTTCGCAATCACCTGTTATGCTTCAGAGAGTTGGACAATGACCAAGGAGGCTAGAAGGAGAATTGATGCCTTTGAGCTGTGGTGCTGGAGAAGAGTATTGAGAATACCATGGACTGCTAGGAAAACAAACAGATTTGTCCTGGAAAGGGTTAAACCGGGTGGCTCCTTGGAGGCAAGGATTCTGAGGCTCCATCTAACATACTCTGGACATGTTGTGAGGAGAGACTGGTCCTTAGAGAGGGCCATCATGCTTGGGAGGGTGGAGGGACAGCACAGGAGAAGAAGGCTCTCTATGAGGTGGATTGATTCAGTGACTGGAAAATTGGGATGGGAGTGTCAGAGACAGTGCGATTGGCACAGGACAGAGCAGAGTTTAGGGCTGTTGTACATAGGGTCGCTATGAGTCGCAGGCGACTCGACGGCACATAACAACAACAACAATAATGCCTAGCTTGAACTTCTTCCTTCTTTATCACTGATCCTTAACCATACGCTACTTCTTGAAATTACTCTGTGTCTGCCAATTGTTTTTGGTAGTCACTCAAAGTATTTCCATCTTTTTTGATGTTTCCTGGCTCAGTCAGGACTTTGCCTATGGCCTCTTTTAGTACTGCAACTCAAGGTTTGAATTTTTCAGTTCTTTCAATTTGAAAAATGCCAAATGAGTTCTTCCCTTTTCTGTTTTCCAACACTAGCTCTTTGCACATTCTTTCTTACATTTTGCCTGTTTTCTCACATCACCATTTGGAATGTTCTGTTCATCTCTTTAACTTCAACAATTGTTCCCTTTGTTTTGGCTTCTCAACATTCCATTGCAATTTTCATTCTCTCTTCTAACATCAATTTTGGTCTTTTCTCCCCTATCTTTGTAATGACCTTTTGTTTTCTTCACTAAGTAGCACTGAATTATTCGTTTGATAATGGCTAATTTTATTGTATGAATGTCATTTCAATTTTTTTTTAAAAGGAAAAGGTATCACAGGAAAAGATTAACAAATAATATAAAGTACCTATAATCAAATCTTTGTTGGTTATGGTCTTATTCAGGCCATGGTCTTTCTGATTACTTGCTATGCATCTGAGAGCTGGATAATCAATAGGGATGACAGAAGAATTGATGCCTTTGAATTGTGGTGTTGCAGAAGAGCACTGTATATCCCATGAACTGCCAAAAGAGGAAATAAGTAAGTCTTGGAGAAGGTGCAGTCAGAGTGCTCTTTGCAGGCAAGAATGATGAGGCTTTGCTTCACATACTTAGGGCAGGTTCCTAGGAGGAGCTATTCCTTGGAGAGGGACATGATGCTTGGAAGGGTGGAGGGTCAGTGAAAGAGAGGAAGATCCTTAAGTAGGTGGACTGACACTGTGACTGCTGCAATGGGCTGTAGGGTGTCAGGAAGTGTGAAGATGGCACAGGATAGAATAGGGTTGAGATCTGCTGTTCACAGGGTCGCTATGAGTCATAGTCAATACTCAACTCGACGGCACCTAACAACAACAATATAATCAAATCTTTAAAAAGATGTTCACAAAATCTGTAGAGCAAAAAAATATAAACTTTTATAAACCATTTTTACAGATAAAAAAACATCATTATAGGCAGTCTCCCGAAACTAAAATACAGATGGCCCATTTTTCTTCCAAAGAGCAGTGGATCTGAATTGTCTCTGGGTCAGCAGTGCAACTCCCTAAGAACTAGGCCACTTGAACTCCTTGTATGAGATGAGATCAAATTCTCAAGATCTAGTAGTAGGAAGAAGACGTAAGTGCTAATTAAATCTCTATAAAACAGCTAATTGGCATTTATACAGAAGATCCAAAGTTCAAGAACAACCAAGAGACTCCTAAAGTAAAAGAATGAGTAAGATATTCAGCTATCAGGTAACAAGACTTAGTCATAATAACTAAATAATAATATATACCTGAGACAGATAAACAGGTCAAAGAAAGAAATTAAAGAGTTTGGGGGAAAATATATGCAAACCTGGTACAACAAAGCTGTTCTTACAGCCTAGTAGGGAAATGGTCCTAGAATAATTAGCCATTCAAATAGAAAATAAAGATACTCCAACCTAAGAAATCAATTAAATATATATTAAGAAGCCAATTATGACTAGTCAAATTTTAAATCTTTTAGAAGAAAATATGGCATCTTTATGATAGATACAAAAAAGTATTTACAATAAAACTAAAAAAATTTAAAATAACTATAAAAGGAAAGATTAATGAATTAAATTGAAAATGCTCTGTTTATTAATATATATCATGAAGAAACAAAATAAACAAGTTAAGAACCAGAAGATATTTACAACTTATACACCAAAGAGTTAGTATCCAAAATACAAAAAAGAACTTTTATAAATCCATAAGGCAGCAATTCACAATCATGGGGCTGGAGTTGGGAAGGAAGAATTAAATACAAGAGGCATAAACACAAAGATGTTTAACCTCCTTAGTAATGAGGGAAGAAGATAAAAGCACAATGAGATATAACAATATACTGTCCAGACCGACATAAAATGCAGTCTAAGAACTACCTACAAGTGTTAGCGATAATGTGGAATATAACTCTCTTACACTTCTTGTTGTAGAGGCAGTTGTCAGAACAGAGCAGGGCAACACTGCATGGCTCAAAATTGGGAAGGGTGTAGGCCAGGGATGTGTCCTATCTCCATACCTTTTCAACCTGTATGCAGAGCAGATTATCTGAGAGGCTGGGCTCTATGAGGAAAAGCGTGGCGTTAGGATTGGTGGACGATCTATCAACAATCTGCGTTATGCAGATGACACAACCCTGCTCGCTGAAACTGAGGAGGACCTCATGCACTTACTGCAGAGGGTCAAGAACTGCAGCCTTCAGTATGGACTGAGGCTCAATGTCAAGAAGACAAAAATTCTCACCACCGGACCAATAGGTAGCATCAGGATGGATGGTGAAGAGATTGAGAGTGTTCACAGCTTCAGTTGCTCGGCTCCACAGTCAACACTCTTGGCACCAGTAGCCAGGAAATAAAAAAACGTATTGTGATGGGAAAGTCTGCGGTTAGGGACCTCTCTAAAGTACTCAAGAGCAACGGTGTCTCTCTGGAGACTAAGGTGCACCTGATACAGGCCATGGTCTTTGCAATCACTTGTTATGCATCAGAGAGTTGGACAATGACTAGGGAGGATAGAAGGAGAATTGATGCCTTTGAGCTGTGGTGCTGGAGAAGAGTATTGAAAGTACCATGGACTGCCAAGAAAACAAACAGATTCATCATAGAGAGGGTTAAACCAGGCTGCTCCTTGGAGGCAAGGATTCTGGGGCTTCGTCTGACATACTTTGGAAATGTTTTAAGGAGGGACAGGTCTTTAGAGAGGTACATCAAGCTGGGTAGAGTAGAGGGACAGCACAGAAGGGAAGACCCTCTATGAGGTGGATTGATTCAGTGACTGGGGAAATCGAGATGGGTATGTCAGAGGCAATGAGATTGGCACAGGATAGAGCACGGTTTAGGGCTGTTGTACATAGGGTCACTATGAGTCGCAAACGACTCAACGGCACATAACAACAACAACAAGACTTCTTGAGGATAGTGTAAACTGGTATAAACTTCTGAAAAGCAATGTAGCAATAGTTAGTAAAGGCCAAAATAGGTATACCCACCATCAGCAACTAGACTCTTACTATTTTAGAGCACTGGTCAACAAATCATTTCTGTGAAGGACCATATAATAAATACTTTCAGCTTCACAAGCCATAATTCCTGTCCTAACTACTGCCATTGTGTCACTGAAGGCAGTCACAGATGATGTCTGAATGAATAATTGTGACTGGGTTCTGAAAGTTTATTAAACAGGTATGGACTGCAATTTACCTATCTCTGAGAGAAATTCACAAAGATAAAAAAACAGATACGTACAAGACTGATCTCAGCACCACTGTTTTAACTGTAAGTAGTTGAAAATCGATCCCAAATATTAAGAACACAATGAGCACCATGGTAATATATTTATATTACCCACAAACAAAAATTAACAAATTACATGTACATTAATAATATGAAGAAATCACAAATAATGCTGAACCAAAATAGCAATAGCCAAAAGAATACAGCTACATGTTACGTTTGTATTTAAACAGTATGCAAAATTATCTATATATTATTTAGAAATACATTTTGAGAGAATATATTTATGAAGAAATGTGTGTGAATAATTAACATGAAATTTAGTATTTAGGAGATCAGATACCTCTTGTAGGGAGAAAAAAAGAAATAATTTTAACTGGAGGCTTTGATCATAGTGTTAATTTTTTTTAAGTTGAGTAACATGAGCCATTATAATATTCTTTTTCCTTTATTTGTGAAATATTTCATAAAATAGTGTAAAGATGCAAAAAATAACTTTTCCTGTTTATTTTTATTAAGTAGTTTTACTTGCATTCAATATTACACACATTCATGTATCTAACAAGATCTGCAACACCACATTAAAAACACATTAATATTCAACATGAGATAATTCATGTTTATATTTTTTCCTTCATAAACAATGTTGCAAACTACAATTTTACCTGTCTGAAGGAAATAAGAACTTTCTTACCTTTTCAGCGAAGTCTTATCACTTGTGTGGCTGCAGATATTAATGATTTTTTTAAAATTATTAACCAAAGTGGAAAATACTATTTGATAAACAGTATAATAAAACAATGCTTTAAGAACATGTATTCCCAAAGATCTCTAACAAAGTTGCTAAGCATCCTCGGCAGTCAAAAAAACTGAAATAACCACATTAAAAAACAAAGCTAAAAATCTACTATCATCAATTCTGACTCACAGCAACTCTATTAAGATAAAAAGGCTCCATCAAGTTTCTGAGACAATGGTCATCTTTCTCCAACAGAGCTTCTGGTTAGCTCCACTGACCTGGTTAGCAGTCCAATACCCATTAAGCCACCAGGACTTTGAAGCTTTGGTTTACTTACAAAGTTCATATACATTGTTTTACAACTTTGCTGCTTTTAAGTGCTGTGAAGTTGGTTCTCTCAGCAACTCTGGGTAACAAAATGAAACACTGCTCGGTCTGTGCCATCCTCAAAATCACTGCTGTGCCTGAACCTACTGTTGCACTGTGTCAATTCACCTCTTTCAGAAAGAGGGTTAACTCTTTCTCCCTCTTGATAACAGGCCCCAAGTATGTGAGATGAAGTCTCCCTTGTCCTTGCTTCTAAGAAGCTTTCTGGGTTTATCTTCTTCCAGGACAGATTTGTTTGTTCTTTTGTTGGGTCGTATGAGGTGACTGAAAATGCCATGGCTTGACTGAGACACACTTTAGGCCTCAAAATGACATCTTTGTTAACTTTTTAATTTTTTTTTTAGTTTGTTTTTTTTTTAAATTTTATTATTTGTGTGTGTACATGTACCGTCAAATCAGATCTGACTGGTACCGGAGGAGATTGTCCCTCCTTCCCTGGCAGAGCATCTGATGAATTCGAACTGTGCGCCTCTGGATTGCAGTGCAGCTTCTTGCCACTAGGCCATCAGAGCTCCCCCTTTGTTAACTTTTTAAAAAGATCCTTTGCTTTAGAGGTTTAAAATTCCTTGGAGAGACACTTTCTTCAGGTTTAACACAGTTCTCAACTAACTGGGTACTACCACAGATTTACCAATGACATCAAGTCAATTTTTATTCCTCCATTGGTTTGGTGCTGTACATCTTTAAAGGTGGATCTGCCCCAAGTGAGGGTTTTACTTTAACTATTGATATCTTTTCAGCTTTTGTAGTGTCTGGGAGACTACCTATGAGATGAGTGTGTCTTTAAGTCAAATTTGTACATAGCCAGTCTCAGCCTACTTTGTACAGAAGGAGCAGTGGAGGCAGTACTTAATCGGTAACTGCTAAGCATTAGGTGCCTTACTAATGAAAACTATCTACCAAACTTAAAACCATTTTTAGGTCAAGTCCGGCTTCTTCAAACTTATTTAGGTGATATCCATTAAAGTACATAATCTGACCTTTAGTCAAATTAAGTTAAAAAAATCCATTTTATATTTTTCTTATCCAATACTGTGGTAAATTCTCAGAAATCATGCTGTTGTTATTGTTGCTGTGATATGCTACTGAGTCAGAGCTGACCCATTAATGACCCTCCAGATTTTCAGAAGCAGTAAACTGCGTAAGAGGAGAATGTCCATCTTTCATCCACAGAGCAAGTGGTTGATTCAAACTTCACACCTTTGGGTTAGCAGCACAGCTTCATATAACTAGGCCACCAGAGCTCCCTGTAATCACATTGTTGCTGGTCTGTGCTATTGCCTTGGTAACTAACCCACAGCTGACCCTCCATCAGGTTTTTCAGAAGCAGTAAACTGCATGGGAAGAGACTACCCTTCTCTTGCAGACCATTCGGTGGATTCAAATCACATTAAAGATCGTATTTTACTTATTTCAACAGTGTGTCATCATTTTATTAGCTCTTTGATAACAGAGTTCAATGGGCTATAACAGCTAATGAAAGTTGTACTTTTCTTGATTATTTAAAAACAAAGTATAATAACATTACTTCAAGTAAATAAAAAATATTTCCACACATTAAGCATCATTATGTCTTAGAAGACAACATAATAAAAAAAATAGTGCATCTATTTATGCAACTACACAAGTGAAGAAACAGATCTGTAATTTAATCAAGAGGTGATGAAAATGAGTTTTTATTTTGTCATTTCATGCTGTATTCATGACAAAATAAGTTATTTTTTTTAAAAAATTAGATAAACTGGCTTTTTTTAGTAAATGTGACAGTTACACAAGCACTTACACAACCTAGAGGGCAAGTTTAATGTAAGAAGAGTGTAGGAGGGCAGAGAAAGAGTTGTTTGAAAATAAAACTAAATTTTAAACAAAATTTTTAGCCACAAAATTTCAACTAAACTGATTATTGAGGCAGCCAAACAATGTGTGTGATAAGCCTTAAAAGATTATGAAAAAGGCAATATCCTTACCCCCATGGACCTCAAGATTTAGTTGGGAGGCAGATACTATTATTCAGTAGTTTTCTCATAATTGCTGGTAAGATCTTCACAAGAATTCTACATGGTCAAAATTATTTCTATAATAATTCTAAGTGTCTATTTGCCCTTTTCACTGTGCTGACAAATGGACTGGTCGTACAAAGTAACATCAGGTAAAACTGCTCGTGCCTCAGCAGGAGTCAAGGGAACAGCAACACACTGAATCAGTAGTCAGTTCTTCAGTTTTTACAATGGTGGTGTTTTGGCGTTGGTTTGGTGTTTTGTTTTGTTTTAAAAAAAAAAAAAAAACAGCAAGCCACATTTTTAATTGATAACATCATCTTTTGAAAGACTGAAAAAATGTCAATTAGAGTTGGGAGGTTAGCATACATTTTCTTAAAAGTTAACAAAATGAGCTTTCCAATACAAGGAAAACTGACACTATTTGTTGTGGGTAATAAAATTTTAATTACTGCTTAAAAACATATTTCTACCGCAGCAGAATTTAACATTTTACCGATAAGTAAAGACTTCCCATGAGTACACTGATGTTTACCAAATGCAGTTTTTGACACTGCATAATGAAATATATAACTATTTGGAAGATTTATGGACATCAAGCATTATTTTCCAAGGGATTAATGTATAAGGTAACAAAATCACATATAGAAAAGTGCATTCAAAGTGCAAGATAAACCAATAGGTCTTAAGTCAAAACTCAGAGAGTTCAAAGTGGAGTACGCTGATTCCATTAGAACTGTCAGAAATTACCACTAGGGTGTGGAATATCCAAAATTATTTGGAAATATTAATAAACTCTCTCTTCTTTTTCCTACTACATATCTGTGTGAGGCTACCCCTCCCTCCAAAGCAACCAAACACTGCAGCAGAACAGATTCAATACAGAAACTGATATAAGATCCAGCTATTCTCATTAAATTATGTATTAAAAGATTAACAAAAATGAAAATAAGGTCACTCTTCTCATTATGATATCTAATTTCAGAAAAGAGTCATCTCGCACTGGAAAAACAAACAAATTTTTGCTGTTGTTATGTGCCACTGAGTCGCCTGCAACACATAGCAACCCTATATCCATCCTGAAGCCTCTGAAGCCCGCTCTATCCAATCTCATCCTTTCCGAAAGACCTAATCTGCGTCAATCCATCTCATCCTGGGTCTTCCTCTCCTGCGCTGTCCCTCCACCTTTCCAAGCATGATGTTCTCCAAGGACATGTCCCTTCTGGTCAAGTGCCCAAAGTATGTGAAACGGAGTTTCAAAATCCTTGCCTCCAGGGAGCAGTTTGGTTTTACCTCTTCATGACAGATCTGTTTGTTCTCCTGGCAGTCCACAGTATGTTCAATACTCCTCTCTAGCACTACAACTCAAAGGCATCTATCATCCTTAGTTATTGCCAAGTAGCAAGCTTATTATTAATCTAAAGTTCATTCAAAAGTACTATTAAATTTCTCACTTTTTTATATGGTAAATACTAATACAGCCAGTCTAAATGGAGTGTTCAATAATTAAAAAGTATAAAGGGTCCTAAGAGTAAAATATTCCAAACCACTGTTCTAACCCAATGAGAACTATAAAAGAAGAAACAAAATTATGGTTAATTCCAAGAAAAACAGAAGTCTTTACAGAAGAAAACATGTTGACTTGGTGACTGTATAAGGAGTTTATTTTTGTCCTAGTTTTCTTCCTCTGGGGTGAGGAAGACAGTAATTCGGGGAAATGGAAAATTTCAATGTGTCCTGGAAAAGGGTAAGTAGAATAATGCAGTACAAATGCAGCTATCAGGATTTAATACGGAGGCTGAAGTTGTACAGGAAAAACTAGCCTCTAGATCACACATGACTTATTTTATAGAAAATATGAAAAGCCATTTGTGAATTCTGTACTAATGTAAAAGAACTTGATTGCATCTCTTGTGTCAAGACTTTCATATACCAAACATGCAATGTTTTTTCATCATTAAACGTAAAACATATTAGAAACTGGATTTGGTTTATTCAAGCTTTGAAGATGAATTTCAAAGGTTTGTTGTGAACAAAGCAAATTTTAATATCTGTCTAGAGTCTAAGCGAGCCATAGGGATAAAAATGTGTTAAAAGTATATGTATTAGGGGAGCACTGGTGACCTAGTGGTAAGGAGCTGCAACTACAATCCCAGAGGTGCACAGTTCGAATCCACCAGATGCTCTGCCAGGGAAGGAGGGACAATCTCCTCCTGTACCAGTCAGATCTGATTTAGTGGTAAGGAGCTGCAACTACAATCCCAGAGGTGCACAGTTCGAATCCACCAGATGCTCTGCCGGGGAAGGAGGGACAATCTCCTCCTGTACCAGTCAGATCTGATTTGACGGTACACTCACACAAAAATAATAAAATAAAAATTAAAAAAAAAATACTAAAAAAAAAAGTGTATGTATTAAAGACAGACACAGAAACACACATACACATTCCCTGTCTCACACACAGTTAACATCATGGCTCCAGCTTTATTTAAAAATGATCAGGGTTTACACACAACTTTTTAAAAATCAATTACTAGAAGTGTTTGTATGTGTTTTCCCAAATCATCACAGCTCAACTATGACATGTTCAGGTTACTCTAAGTGTATTGCAAAATAAAAAGGACTCCTAATAGTTCTTTGTGTCATTCACTACTCTGTGGTCTTGCCTACTACTAGTTGCCCTGCAGCCAATGATGCTGATGTATTTCTAGAATCAACTGTTGTGCTGTCAGCTCTACCCTACCTACACAAAAACAAAATAAATTCATAAAAGGAACCTCTGGGATTGGATAAGAAACACCTCCAAGAAGACGCTAACTGGGTGGTTTATGAGTCAATCAAATCATTCTTGGCAGAAAGCCAGGCAAATGGAAAAAACAAGCTTTGAAAGCAGTTCATCTATAACTCTGTGACAATGGCTTTTCAAAAGTGTTTCATATCAGATACATCTTTGTCATTCTTTTCTTTATAGCTCTTTCCTCTGCAGGAAGCAAACATTATTCTGATACTGCCAACAAGAGCTGTTTTCTGTTTCAAGTCAGAGAGCCTTACCTCCTTTTTTCTAAAAAAGTTCATGACATTTATTCACCGGGATGTTTAAGTAACTCTAGTCCCGTGTATGTTGGGTACAGAACTACTTGCTGCTTTAGAAAAGACATTTAGATGAAACGATAATAACAACCTCTTGGAGATCCTACACCAAATTTTTATAAATTACAGTCCAGAATTCCTTTTGGCATATTAGTAATTCCTCTCCTTTTGCTACTATCATAGCCATTTATAACTTCTAAGTTCTCTGAATTGAAAATTATCGAGAACTATTTGACAGCAATTCGCTAAAGCAATTTCAAAACAAACCAAAAACCCCTGTACTCGTGAAATGACATTTTAAAGCAAACTTTTAAGATTAATTTAACACATACCCTGACGAGGGGTTCGTGCAGACTCAACACATTGCGTGTTTTCCTCTTCACAGCAGTACATATATAACGATCCCAGAAATATTATGGGAACACTGCACAGGAAGGAATTCTTTGCAAGACTTTTAAGTTGTGTGATTACAATTCAGTCCTTCTTAATTAGCTTAACACTTTACTCAAGACTACCGGCCACTCTGGGTCAATTCTGAGACTGACAACACCGATAGGAGGCAACCAAGAGGGACAAGTGCTTCAAGAGCAAAATGACAGATTGTAAGGAAACACTCAAATTTTTGCCCCTCTCGCGCTTCCTCCGCGCAGTCCCCGGGTCTTCGATCTCTCTTCTGGACAAAATCTAGCACCAGGTTTCTACACTCTTTCTCTGGCTGCCACCAAAGTGAAACGAGGGGAGGAGGGCGACTTCCCATTCATCCTTAGCGAGTGGGGGAAAGCGAGCAACGGGTGCAGGGAAAACAGCAATTCTGTTTGCTCCCCCAAGTCCGATTTATTTGCTCGGGTTGAAACTCCCCAATATTTAAAAAAAAAAAGTGTCTTCACTTCTATAAAATGTAGTGTTCGGAAAGCGATGTCTAGTGCTGGGGGCCCACGCGTTGTTGGCTGGTGCTAAAAGCCCTGAACTGCTGCTAGGGAAAAGAAGCGGGAGACAAGCCACCGAACTCACCCAGTTTCTTCCACATTGCTAGGTGACAAGCGAGGAAGCCTTTGCGAATGGCAGCGCAAACCTTCGCAGGCTCGGACGAGGTGAAGCCCTTCTGCTTCTTGATGAAACCCCACAAGTGCTCCCGGGCAAACTGGGCCGCTTCCCGCCCGCCGTGCCCGTCGCACACCGCGAAAAACGCCACCGAGGAGCGGCGGCGGCAGCAGCGGCTGGGAGCCGGCGAGGCCCCGGGCTCCGGGGGAGGATCGCGGGCTGCCACCGCCGGGCCCGAGACTCCACTGTCAGGGAGAGTCGGCGGTGGTGGCGACGATGGCCGAGGCGACAGCTGAGAGAGCGACCGCCGCGGCAAAGGCTTTTCTTCGGCCGTCGGCTCGGGCTCCACAACGATCTGGGTAACGTCCTCCATGTACTTCCTCCCGCCCTGGTCAGAGAAGACGCTCACTCCCAGCGAGTACAGCCCCGCCATGGCCGGCTGGCCAGGATCCCGCCGCTCCCACGCAGCCCGCCGAATCCTGCGGCGGGAGACTAACTCGGCGCTCGCCAGCCAACTATTGTTTATCTTCGACGACGCCGAGAGGGGGAAGGGGCGGTCCCGGAGGGGGGGGGGGTGGCGCGCGATGTCGGGACTTGTCCGCGAGAGCTGGGCCGGAGCGCTGGGGCGAGCGAAGCTGAGAAACTGCGCCTGCGCTTTGCTCTTCCTCTGCCGGCCCGCGCCCACCACACAAATCAGGCGTTCTCTCTGGCTGTCGTCACTCAGCTCTCTAGAACGGACCAATCGGAGTCGACTTGGAGCGGACCCGCCCACCGCCCCCAACCTTCGCTCCTCCTTGCAACGGCTGCGCGCTCCCTCCGCCCACCGCGGGATTTGAGCCGGCGCGCAATCCCATTCACTTACGGTAGCTACGCGCTAACCTCACGCGATGCTCATCTGTTCCAGACCGATTTAGAAGTCTGTCACCTTTCACCTCAGTCTGTAGGTTTGTAACACTGAATCACCATTCGCCTCCCACTGCTCTCCTTGAAAGCGGTGTAGGCTCAGGCCTCTCAAGTGTGTGGAGAATCTAGGGGAGAAAATTGTTAACTGAAATGGCGGGAAACCTCCCTTCCAAACAGGCTTGGGAAAGTGACCGGCACACTTGAGCTGGATTTGGGTGGGCTGTCTTCGACTGGGTCCTGAACAGGGAGGCAATCCAGTCTTATTGTTTAGAAAACTTGGGGAATTTCCACCATCAACTAACTGCACGGTCTCACATAACTGACTAGGTGTGTCACAGACTTGCCATTGCCGACTCTTGACCCTCCATTGATTTGAGGCCATAAATCTCCGGGAGGAGACTGCTCCTTAAGGTTATACGTTAACTACTAATATCTTGTCCGATTTTGTTACACGAAGCACAGGCAGTTACTAAGAAGATCAGTGTGTCTTCGAGTTTGAAATTTGTAGATAAGTCTGAATAGATGCACTTATTTAACCTCTTTTACAAGAAGCGGCTGTAGAGGCAATGGTTAAGCACTAGGTGCTAACCTACAGGTAGAAAACCCAGCGTGTTTTACGGGAGAAAAAGGTCTCCTACAAATATTTACAGAAGCTTTGGTAACTATGGGGCTATCTGTTCTGTCCTGTAGGGTCACTATGAGTTGCAGTCTATGATGGCGATGAATTTAGGGGTTTGGTTGTGTCATGGAATGCGAAGGAGTTGCATTTGTCAAAAATAACTTTATAACCCAGGACTGCCTGTACTTTTTCTGAGTAGCTCTGGGCAGTTTTACTTTTCCTGTGGTATCAGATAACATAAAAATAGTTTACCAAAACGGCAGCCAAGTGCTCTAACAATTTGGTTTTCCTCTCTTTGCTCAGTAAGTCGTGATGAAAGTACTCAAACATTTGCATAGATTTTTTTCAAAGGTCAAAAATAAGCCTCTGAGTGGGTATGTTAGTATGTTTTCAACAACAAGCTTTCTTGCACTGAATTTATATTTATTTATTTGTTTGTTTATCTATCTATCTATTTATTTATTTATTTTTAGTTCTTGGCCACTTCACTATGGAACACCTCCTGTATGTGCTTTCCTTTGAGATTTCCAAATGGAATGACAGTAGTATAGCAATGAGAATGAGAATGGGAATTATGAATGAAATACAAGTAGAAAAAAATCTACCAAGAAAATTATAAATAAACAAAATCTACTCAAGAAAATGTAGAACGTTTCAATGGGTCAATTACCGTAGAAAGGATGACAGAGAAGAGTGAATGTCTTTGAGTTGTGGTGCTGGAGAATATTGAACATTTCATGAGCTGCCAAGAAAACAAATAGGTCCATCCTGGAGAAAGATAAACTAGAGATGCTTCTTGAAAGAAAGGATGGTGAAACTCTGCCTCACTTACTTTGGGCATGTAGTCAGGAGGGGCCAGTGCTGGTGAAAAGATGCCATGCTTGGAAGGGTAGAAGGTCCGTGCAAGGAAGGAAGACCCTAGACGAGATGGATTGATAGAGTAACAGAGATGGTAAAGTGGGCTCAGGACAGGGCAAAGGTCATAGGGTTGTTATGAGTTGTAATCAACTCAATGGCACATAAGAACAAGAGCAGTTAAAAATACCCTCTGCTTCAGAATGCACTAGACAGATTGTTCCAGAATGTAAAAATATTTGGTAAAAGCCCAACTTGTTTGCAGAGGAGATCCAAAACTTTATAATACTCCTTCTTATCTGAAATGAAGAATTCTCATACTAAAAGGAAATCTTTGTCATATTTTATAACTGAATGCAAGACCCCCAAATGAAATACCTGCAATTCTAATTCCCCAAGCTTACAAACTACCAAACCTTTAAGAGAGAATAATGTAAGGTGTTGCACTGCAAACCCAAAGGCAAAGTTTGAGTCTGCCAGCTGTTCCATGTGAGAAAGATGCACACTCTACTCGTTTGTGAAAACTGATTGGAGGGTGAGCTATGAGTTGGTTCTAACTGGATGGAATGTAAGAGCAACAACATATTGTTATACTTTACATAGTTACCTGTCCTCACCCCTATAAGATTGTCAAAATTAAGTCTAATCTATAATCCTTTCTGCTTCAAACACTGCCAGTAGCCTCCTTGTCAATCTACTTCTATAATCTGATTTCAGTATCTCTCTCTCCACTATCTTTCCTAACCATGTCTCTCCACCCATCAGATCTCAACTTCTGTTTACAGCCCTCTTCTCTTTACTTGCTAAATATCTTCTCTAATTTTCACATCAACTTCCTGTGCCAAGTGAAAGCTGACTTACCACCTGACTAAACTACCTTCCCTGCAAATTTTTAAATACAGAATATTTCCCTCACTTCTCCTAGGCTTTTCTTTTTTCTTTTTTTTTTTTTACATAAATTAACCCATTTATTACAGGCTAGAGATGCTTCAAATGAGGGAACTTCTACTGGTCTTTCAGTTCCTTCAGTCTTCTGATGGCTGACTTCACCATGATGGCCGAGGTGGTGTTGTAGGTCCAGGCGCCACCAGCTACTGTCTTCATGCAAGAACCACAGTGCCAGATGCCCACAGCTCGTCTCTTCATTTTGGTTTTGCCGCAGAAGGAGCAAGTGTACTTGGTATGCTGGCTGATTTCAATTTTCTTTACCATCTTCCTGAGCGAGGCACCATAACGGGTCCTGTATTTACCGACGATGCCGACTTTCTTGGTGTATTTGGCCATTGTGCCGCAAACAAGCACCAAACCCAGAGAGAGTAGGCTTTTCTTTTCTTAGAATCTGTTCTTCATGTGGCCTCTTAATAATTTTTTTTCTTTCCTCTTTCAAAAGACCAAGTTTTAAAATAAAATTGATGTCTCTATAATGCTTTCCTTTAATAATCTTGATAACTTTTCTCTCATTTGTTCATGATTTACTATCTTCCTTTCTTCTACATCGTTGTTAATACATAACCACTTTATTTTTTTAAAATGTTATCCACATTTTCAATTCAATACCCTGTCTTTATTTTCTATCCTCCCCTCTTTGGTGAAGTGGCATTGCTACTAATAAAACCCATTCCTATACTTGTGCACTAGATCATATTGCCTCTCTCCTCAAGAGCTCGGGTATAACAATTATCCTTCCTTGGTTTTGTATCATCAGTTTCTCCTTTTCTACTAGGTCACTGTCATCTAATATAAGAATGCTCTAGTTTCTATTTAAGAAGCTGGACTACGTGAAAAAGAACACAGCATCGAGATTGAGGGAAAACTCATTAAGAAATTCAGATGGTGCAACTGTGTCTGCCAATAATGAAGACCACTTGATAATAAAAAACAAAGTATGCATTTCACTAGAAATCCATAATAATAGAAATAAAAATCCTCACAACTGGATCAATAAACAATATAATAATAGAGAAAAAAAACGAAGTCACCAAGGATTTCACATGCATTAGCAATCAACACCCAAAGAAACAGAACGCAAAAAATCCAGTGGGGGGATCACCGGTGGCCTAGTGACAAGCTGTGCTGCAATCCCAGAGGCACTCGGTTTGAATCCAACAGCTGCTTTGTGGGAGGGTGGGCAATTTCCTCTTGTGGATTTACTTTGGTTTTTTTTTTAATTTTTTATAATTTATTTTATTATTTTTGTGTGAGTATACCGTCAAATCAGATCTGACTGGTACAGGAGGAGATTGTCCCTCCTTCCCCGGCAGAGCATCTGGTGGATTCGAACCATGCACCTCTGGGATTGTAGTTGCAGCTCCTTACCACTAGGCCACCAGAGCTCCCCTGATTTACTGCCTTTGAAAACCTGCTGGAGGGTCAGCTATGAGTTGGTTCTGACTCAATGACACAACAACAATAAATAAAAGGTACTGTTTCCTATATCCATACAAACTAGAAGTGTTAACAGACTTAAAAATCAAATGACGAGGCTCCTCCAGCAGCTGGGTGGTGGAAACGGTGGAGAAGAAAACTTCAGTTCTCTCCCAGGACCCCGGACAGCGGTGGGTGCTGAACAGGGCAGCCCGGCAGCGCCGCATCAACAGGCAGCTCGAAGCTTTAGAGAATGACGACTTCCAGGACGATCCCCACGCGGGACTCCCCCAGCTCGGCAAGAGGCTGCCGCAGTTTGATGATGATGCAGACACTGGAAAGAAAAAGAAGAAAACTCGAGGTGATCATTTTAAACTTCGCTTCCGAAAAAACTTTCAGGCCCTGTTGGAGGAGCAGAACCTGAGTGTGGCCGAGGGCCCCAACTACCTGACAGCCTGTGCAGGACCCCCATCCCGCCTCCAGCGCCCCTTCTGTGCTGTTTGTGGCTTCCCCTCCCCGTACACCTGCGTCAGCTGTGGTGCCCGGTACTGCACGGTGCGCTGTCTGGGAACCCACCAGGAGACCAGGTGTCTGAAGTGGACTGTCTAAGCCTGGATCCCCGGCGAGGAAGGCCCTTCACCCCGGGCTTCACCCCTGGCTCAGCCGAGGCATTGGGAAAAGGAAGTAGCCTCCCCTGGACCAAAGGAGGAGTCACCACTCATCAGCAGAACTTGCATCTCACTGACTGGGGGGATCAGCCTCGTTCCCTGGGGTGGGGAGGCGGCCTCGGCCCTCAGTTGCTTTAGTAGTAAAAGATGCGTGTGAGGAGAGGAGCCTGCCGCTCGGTGGTACTTGGGGGCGAGGGTGATGAGTCACCTGTCTCACCCCTTCACGGCTCTTGGCTTCCTCCCTGTCTTCCTCCACTGCCTGTCCCTGTCATGTGCCCCGTGTCCTACACCAGGAGAGATTTTGTCCCATCCTGCCACTGCCATGTCTCTCCCTTTCTTGGCTGCTGCTTCATGTCCTTTTTTTAGGAGTGAGGGTAGTTAACTCATTTTGGTTTTGGTTTTAGTTCCTGTGAGGAGGATCTTTGAATGCAGGTAGAGTCAGTGCTGTGTAACAGGGAAGTAGAGAGAGAATGGGAAGGAAGGGTGCAGAATGGTCCTGTAGGACAAGCTGGCCTCTCTTTGAGCACCTGTTGTCTGGAACTTACTGGAATGGGCCCTTGTCCTTGGTGCTGCCAGTCTAAGGTGGCTTGCCCCTAGGAGCTATCTGTCAAGGGCTGCTGTGTGTGAGTGTTGTTGTTGTGTGGGCCATTGAGTCAGAACCGACCCACAGCTGACCCTCCAGTGGGTTTTCAGAGGCAATAAGCCACGCAGGAATTGTCCATCTTTCTCCAGAGGAGCAACTGGTGGATTCGAACCACGTACCTTTGCGTGGACAGCACAGTTCATTTCCACTAAGCCACCAGAGCTCCCTATGAAATTACTGGCATAGTAAATACGAATGTCCAGGAATCACAGGGAATTCTGGTAGAGACTCCTGTGTAGAGCTTCTTACTCTCAGAACATTGTAAGCTGTAAGCATCTTGTAGTTTCTGTATTAAACCTATTACAAAAACAGGCTTGGTAAGTATTTGTTGGAACAAATGACCTTAATAAAGTGTTAATGAAACTCAGACAAGTTAGCCACAGGCATGTTCTTCCCTCTTTTGAGAACACTCTGGGGCTGGTGCAGATGTCTCTGAGGACATTGTTTCCTAAGGACCCGTTTTCTCTTCTCTGAAGACTCGGGGTCGGACAAGTGGTACTGTGAGAGCTCTATGTGCAGCTGGGGTGAGGACAGGATCAAGAGATGTGGTTTCTAGAAGTGACTGTAAACTCTGTCTCTCCTTCCATGAAAAGGTGGGGTTCTTGTTCCCTTCCCTAGAACCTGAACAGCTTCAACTAGAGGAGAAAGCAGAAGTCATGCTGTTGTTGTTACTGTTTAGTTGTCGTCATTATTGTTATTCTTGTGTGCGGTCGAGTCGGAACTGACCCATAGCTGAACCTGCGGCGGATTCTCAGAGACACTTAATTGCACAAGAGGAGGTTGCCCATCCTTCTCCCGCCAAGCAAGCAGCTGGTGGAGTAGAAGTCCTGCCATGTCCTTTAAGGCTAGATCATCCAGCTCCTCAGACACTTGTTCTTGGTTCCCTGAGCCAGCCTGCGAGAAATCCAGCTATCCTGACGCTGCCACGCTGTGAAGAAGCCACATGCGTAAACTGTTAGTGCTGACAACCCCCGCTCAGGTGAGCCTTGAGCTCCCAGGACTGGCCCTAGTTATGTTAGCAAAGATGCCTCCAGAAGATTCCAGACCTCAGTTGTTGAGCAGGCCTCAGCTACACGCATTTTCTAATGGAATCCTCTGATGTCACAGATCAGAGACCGGCCATCTGTGGTGTGTCCTGTCTGAATTCCTGACCCACAGAATCTGTTGAATGTAATAAAGAGTCGTGACACTGAAAAAAAAAATTTAAAAAAATCAAATGACATTGCATTGTACAAATCTGTGACGAAAGACCACTTCAAAATTTTAAAAAGGCAAAGATGTCACATTGATAACTCAACCCATGTCCTTTTCAGTCACCCCAGATGTATTCAAAAGCTGGACAATGCAAAAAGAAAAAGAAATATTTCATCTAGTTTAGTTGCTGTGTTAGCAAAGAATGTTGACTATACTATAGAAAGATGAATTGCATTGGGGCAGCCTGCTGTCATGGACCTCTTCAAAGTACTAAAGAGCAATGATGGGAGTCTAGAGACTAAGGTGCACTTGATCCAGGCCATTTTCTTTGCAATCACTTGCTGTGTATCAAAGAGCTGGACTAAGGAATACAGAAAAAAATCCATGCCTTTGAGTTGGGTTCTGGAGAAGAGTGTTAAACATACCATGGCCTGCCAAGAGAAAAAATAGGTCTGTCTTGGAGAAGGTGAAACCAAGTTTCTCCTTGGAGGCAAGGATTTTGAAGCTTCATCTCACATTCTTTGGGCACGTGGCCAGGAGAGACCTGTGCTTGGAGAAGGACATCATGCTTGGAAGGGCAGAGGGACAGTGCAGGAGATGAAGGCCCCAGATTAGATGAATTGACAATGGTGGCTACAGCAATGGAATTATGTGTATTGGAGTTAATGAGATTGACTCAGGATAGGACAGGGTTCAGAGCTGTTGTACACAGAGTAACAGGTGATTTGATGGCACATGTCAACAACAACATGGACTGCCAAAGATAAAAATGAACAAATCAGTCTTAGAATACAACAAGGATGTTCCTTAGAAGCAAGGTTAGTGGATCTTTGTATCACTTAGTTCTAGTATTTTTACAATTAAAACTTTTTATATACAGATTTACCTAGAATTATTTGGCCATGAAATAAAATCTAATCTATATTTATTTCAAATAGTTTGCTTCCTAAAATTTTAGAAAATTTCTAATGTTTGGCAACACTCCTTTTTATTAGCTAGGTAGTTTTTATACATAACCTTCAATTGATTTCTATTATTCTTATCCACTAATTTCTTGATGTGTGAGTAAATTTGTTTCTAATTATTGAGTTAGAAACCTTCAAACATGAACGTAAGAATTAATTTTAGAAACAAAATCTAATTAATTTGCTATTGTTCCCTCCCATAGCTAGAAAATATCAGCAACATCTACTAAGTAGTTTTTTCCATTGTTCATCTATTAGCACCACCCTGTGTGTTTAAAACTAAGATAATGTGTCTCTGCAGGTTGACTTCTGTGACCCTGTCTTTACTCTGACCTTGTTGTTTTTGCAACTTGAGACTTAAGAAAATAATCAGTTTAATCTGACTACCACTGTCATGTTCTTTGTGCATGAATATAAATTGGTGAGAGACACAAAATTAGAAGCACTGCTGCCAGAGTCCCAAAGGTGTCAAACCTGTATGTGTTCTTAATTAGCCATGAAAATCCAATCTGTCATGTTTTCTGCAGATAACTGGTTTCTGAAGCATTAATGTGGAAAGAATATTCATACCTTTTCTCTTTAGATTACTGTGCTTAGATACTTAATTTATCCTTTTTATTTCCCCTACAAAGAGATTCTTGAATTTATTGCTTTACCTCAATGGGAAAAGTCTCCTTTTCTCATTTGCTAAAAGTTATAGCATTTATTTGTTTAAATTATGTAAAAAAAATGTATTTTCCCCCCTAAAGTATTTATTGTGTGACATAGTTTTACTCAAGAGGACTATTTATTACTTTTGCTGTAGAAAAAAATTCTAAGGGCTCAAACAGTGGACCCTTCAGAATATTCGACAATAATTCTTTGAAGACCAATTTTAAGGTTGTTGCTTGTTGTTGTGTACCACAGAGTCGGACGGAACCAACCCATAGCTGACCTCCCCTAGGAGGTTTTCAGAGGTAGTTAATTGCACAGGAGAAGAATGTCCATCCTTCTCCTGTGTAGCAGCTGTGTTACTGCACATCTTCTCGCCACTAGGCCACCAGAGCTCAATTTTAACGTAGAAACTAACATATTTTAAATATGCTTTTACATTTAGGAGCTAAGAAGATTGGGGGTATTTCTAATTTTTTTAATTAATTTTAATCAAAGTTTACAGAAACTTAGGGTTTCCATTCATTCTTTTTCTGCAGTTTCTCGCTGCCCACCCTCTCCCGCCTTAATTCACCTTCTCTTTGAAAAATGAAAGAAAAATTATTTCATTGTTACACAATCCCTCCCTGCAAGTCCACTCCACTGTGCAGCCTTCATTCTGGATTCCTGTCATGACAATAATAACTAATCATATATCCCTTTTAAACAGTTCTCTGCCTCCCCTCCCTCATGTTTCAATGCAGTACATATTATTTATCCCCTCTTTCTCAGTCTACCCTCAACGCCGATGTCAGTCCCATTTACAACAATGGCCCTATACAATATTTGTCCTTTTGTGACTGAAATATTTCACTCAGTATAATGTCCTCCATGAGTCACCCATTTTATATAATATTTCATGGGTTCTTTGTTTTTCAATGCAGCATAGTATTCCATCGTGTGAATATACCAGAGCTTCTCTATCCATTCCTTTGTTGATGAGCACTTGGGTTGTTTCCAACTCTTTGCCATTGTGAACAAAGACACAGTAAACATGGATGTGCATATATCTGCTTGGCTGGCGGTTATGGTTTCTTTAGGGAATAGTCCCAGTAGTGGAATTACTGGGTCAAATGGTATTTCTATTTGCAACCTTTTGAGAAAGTGCCATACCGCCTTTCATAGTGGTTGCACCATTTTACACTCCCTCCAGCAGTAAATAAGGGTTCCAGTTTCTCTACAACCTCACCAGCATTTGATGTTTGCTCTTCTATTTTGCAACTTACTGGAGTGAGATGATATCTCATACTTGTTTTGATTTTCATCTCTCTTAGAGCTAAGGATTTTTAACATTTCTTCATGTGTTTGTTGGCCATCTGAATGTCTCTTTTATTTTTAAGGACATTTTTATTATTATTTAAGTGAATGTTTACAAAGCATATTGGTTTTTCATTAAATCATTGATACTTCCCCCTCATTCATTCTTTGTATTTTTCTCCTTACCCACCCCTCCCCCCTGAATGTCTTCTTTGATGAAATATCTGTTCATATCCTGTGCCCATCTTTAAACTGGGTTATTTACCCTTATCTTGTTGTGGTGCTTGAGTATTTTATAAATTCTAGATATAAGTCCCTTGTCTGACATGTCATTACCAAATATTTTTCCCAGTCTGTGGCTCCCTTTTTACCCTATTGGAGAAGTTTTTGGATGTGCACAGGGATTTGATTCTTAGAATGTCCCATTCATCTATTCTATCCTCTCCTGGTTGTAGATTTTTCAGGATGCGTGAAAGACTGTTTATGTTGTTTATGTTATGTAGAGTTCTTGCAAGCTTTTCTTTAATGAACTTTATAGTCCTTGGTTTTAGTCCTAGGTCCTTGATCAACTTAGAGTTGGTTTTTGTGTATGGAGTAAGATGTAAATCTTGCTTGAGTTGTCAGTAGATAGTTTCCCAGTTTTACCAGCATCATTTATTAAAAAGGCTGTTGTTTCCCCACTTAACTGATTTCATCTCCTTGTCAAAAATCAGTTGACCATAGGTAGATGGGCTGATTTCTGGATTCTCAATTCTATTCCCTTGGTCTATGTGTCTGTCATTGTACCAGTACCACGCTGTCTTGACCACCATGGCAGTGTAGTAGGATTTGAAATCAGGAAGTGAGATGCCTCCTACCTTGTTTCTCTTTTTAAGGAGTGCTTTGTTTATTAGGGGTCTCTTTCCATTCCAAATAAAATTGGAGATTGCTCTTTCCATCTCGTTGAAGAGTAGAATTCGTATTTGTATTGAGATTACATTGAACATGTAAATTACCTTTGCTAGTATTGTCATTTTCACAATATTGAGTCTTCCTATCCAGGAGCAAGGGGTATTCTACTTTTCCAGGTTTCTTTTTGTTTCTTGTAGTAATGTTTTGTAATTTTCTTTGAATAGATCCTTTGTGCTTCTGGTTAGGTTTACTCCTAAGAATTTAATCTTGTGTTTAACTATAGTGAAGGGTATTGTTTTTCTTTGCTCCAGTTCTGTATTCTCTTTGTCACTGTAGAGAAATCCAATCATTTTTTTGTATGTTGATCTTGTATCCTGCCACTTTGCTGAATTGGTCAACTATGTCTAGTAGTTTTCTTGCTGAGTCTTTAGGGTTTTCTTAATATTCTATCATATGATCTGCATATAAAGACAATTTTACCTCCTCTTTACCAATTTGGATACCTCTTATTTCCTTCTCTTGCCTTATTGCTATCACTAAGACTTCCAATACAATATTGAATAGGAGAGGTGATAGTGTGCATCCTTGCCTAGTTCCTATTCTCAAGAAGAATGCCTTTAATCTCTCTCCATTGAGAACAACACTGGCTCTCAGGTTTGCGTATATACTTTTCACTATGTTGAAGAAATTCCCCTCTAATCCTACTTTGTTGAGTGTTTTAATCAGGAAAGGATGTTGGGTTTTGTCAAAGGGCTTTTCTGCATCAATTGATAGGATCATGCGGTTCTTGTTTTTTGTTTTGTTAATGTGATGAACGACATTTATTGTTTTTCTTATGTTGAACCATCCTTGAATACCTGGTATGAATTCCAGTTGGTCATGGTGAATCATTTTTTTTATGTATATCGTGGGATTCTGTTGGACAAGATTTTATTCAGGATGTTTGTATCAATGTTCATGAGAGATATTGGCCTATAGTTTTCTATTTTGGTGGTGTCTTTATCAGGCATTGGTATCAAGGATATGTTTGCTTCATAGAATGAGTATTGGAGAATTCCATCTTTTTCTATTTTCTGAAATAGTTTATGTGATTATTTTGATTTCTCAGCTAGGGTGGGACAGATTATTTTGGAACATTCACTGGCTCAGTGCTAAGATAATGAGGCACCAACATTTTTTCCCCTCACATTTTCTTTTTGCCTCTGATCTGATTTTATGGACTTGAGTGAATTTACAAGGCGCTCCAAAAGAGATTTTAGAAGGCCACTGTTGACTCATTTTTGAACACAGAAGTTTGGGCTTTAAATTGTAGGCAAGTAGAAAAAACATTTAAACAATAACAGTTTCCATTTGACTCTTACCTTTTTAGGTTTTTTTTGCTCAATAGAATGTTCTGAGAAATTTCCCCATTAGAATTTGCCCCTTTTCCCCCCACTTAATAAAATGTATTTAGTGTCTATCATGTTTCCAAATAGATGTAGATACATAAATAAATTAATTCTTGCTAGAGATTACTAGAATGCGCTTTAATAGGAAAAATGTATTACATTTCAATTTGTCTTGACATATATTTCTTAACACCAACATCATGAGCTGATGTGAAAAGCTAGATAACACGTAAAAATGTCTAGGACAGTGCTGATACAATAAGGACTCAATAAAGGTAAGTTCTTTATCATTGTTATTAATGATTACTTGCACTTACTTTCTAGGTTAAATTTTCTCCAAAGTTTTATTTTTCCACCTTTACTTACTATCCCTCTTCACCTTTATGAACTAGCCACTTTTTACCTCCTAATTACCAAATTCACTTCCAGTTCTGGTGCTTACTGACCTCTCTGCTTCATTTGACAACTTTTACCATGTTTTTAGAAACCCATTCCTCTTTTGCTTCTTCATTCTGTCTCCTGACAGGAACTATGATGGTCTACTCTGTAGTAAGTGGTGCTACTAACCCAAAAGTGTCACCTCTTTAGCAGTTCAAATCCACCAGCAGCTCCAAGAGAGAAAAATGGACAATATACACATGGACTTCACTTGATGGTATGCATAGGAATCAGATCGACTACATCTGTGGAAGGAACCGCTGGAGAAGCTCGATATCAGCTGTGTAAACTAGGCCGGGGGCTGATTGTGGAACAGACCACCAATTACTCATATGCAAGTTCAAGCTTAAGCTGAGGAAAATTAAACCAAATCCACAGGAGCCAAAATATGACTTTGATTTCATACCACCTG
>NW_006400007.1:3086882-3144968 GCF_000299155.1 Elephantulus edwardii
GCCAGCATTTGTTGCTTGCTGTTCTGTTAAATTTTGCTATTTTGACTGGGGTGAAATGATATCTCATAGTTGTTTTAACCATTGACTCTTGTTCATATGGTATTTCCTAAAATTTTTCCGTGTCAACAATTCTTTTTGGTACAGAGATTCTTTGTTTTCTTTACATCTTCTTTTCATGCTTCCTGGATTATTCAAGATTGTGCCTACGATCATAGCACTTCCTGGCCTCAAAACCTACTACATGGCAGTAGTATATTACTAGTACAATGACAGGCACATAGACCAATGGAACAGAATCAAGAACTCAGAAATGGACCTCTTTTTCTATGATTGACTGATATTCAACAAGGAAATAAAACCTATCGAATGAGGAAATGACAACCTCTTCAACAAATGGTGCTGCCAAACCTGGACTTCCACCTGCAGAAGGCTGAAACAGGATCCATATCACACACCATACACAAAAAATCAACTCAAGATGAATCAGAGACCTGAGAGTAAAGCCCAAATCTGGAAAGCTTATAAGAGACAAACTGAGACCAAGCTTAGAAGGCCTAGTCTATGATATAAAGAGGCTTACAAATACAGCCAGAAAAGTACAATCTGGAGTGGATAATATTGGTGAATGAGACATTCTAAAGATTAAATTTCTGTGCTCATCAAAATTTTTTTCCAGTAGAGTGAAAAGAAAACCTACTGACTAGGAAAAAAGCATTTTTGCGATACCATCTCAGACAAGGATCTTATAACAAAAGTTTACAGATCACTCACTAATGGGTCTCTAGGAGAAAACCACTGATAACCCAGTTACAAAATGGGTGATAGACATGGAAAGACTTATCATAGAAGAAGACATTTGGATGGCCAAGAGACACATGAAGAAATGCTCAGAATAACTGGTAATAAGAGATGCAAAGCAAAACCACAATGAGACACCATCTCACCCCAGTAGCAGTGGCAAAGTTCAGTAAGGCAGCAAGCAATATATGTTGGAGAGGATGTGGAGAGGTGGGAATGCTCATACATTGGTGATGGGATTATAAAATGGTACAACCACTCTGGAAGACAGTTTGGCATTTCCTCAAAAATTTGAACATAGAAACTCCAAATGACCCAGTTCTTCCACTATTAGGAATACACCCCAAAGAAATTAGAACTGAGACACAGAGAATTGTACACCAGTTTTCATAGCAGCATTTTTGTACCATCACAAGAACATGGAATCAGCCCAAAGGTCCAGCTGTGGCTGGATGGAAGCCTCTTAACCAGATTCTCAACAGTGACTGCAGCAATGGACTCAAGTATGTCAGAGATAATAAGGATGGCACAGGATAAGACAAAGTTTAGATCTGTTGTTCAAGGGTCACTGTGAGTTGTACTTGACTCAAGGGAACCTAAGAACAAAAATATGCATCTAAAATCTGGACAATGAACAAAGATGACAAGAATTGAGGCCTTTGAATTGTGAGAAAAGGGTGTTTCCCTTTGTCTTCAGGGCTTTGGGAGTTTGGTACATTTTTCTGAGCCCTGAGATTCACTCCAACACCAAGGCTGACCATCATACCAATAATAGAAGTCTGTATAACTCAGAGGCCCTAGTTAGCCATCACTTTGAGAGCCTAACTGTTTTTGATGTGAACAGAGAAGGAAGGAGCTACTACCAACAAGAAAGAAGAGCCAGGAATGGAATGTGTCTTTTGCACCTGGAATCCCTGTTCTGAGAACCTCCTAGACTAGAGTCAGGTAAAGATTGATGCCACGTGAAGACTTCCAAGGAATACATATATGAAAGTAGACAGGCTTTCTCCAGAGCTGACACAGAAAGTTTTCTCCTACACCTGGTCCCTCAATTCATGCTTCTAGTCTTCTAAACTACAAGACAATAAATTTCTGTTTGTTAAGGCAATTCACTTGTGTTTCTGTTACCAGCACTAGCTAAGACAAAAAGATACACATCTTTCTTGGCGTATTTGGAAAGAGAATCTAGGCAGTGTCCCCCACCCAGATGTCCTTTCCTTATACCTTACCATACTGGAGAATCTAAGTGATGGAACTGACCAGGCAGAATTTAAGTGATCCTCAGAGTGCAGAGAAGTAACAAGATTGAAAACCATGAATACTATGAAACAAGATATTTTTCCTGAAGAAACTTAGTAATTTTTTTATCCATTCTGCAGTGGCAAGGATTATTTTTCTGTTATATTGTCAACAAGAGGTATAGATAGTGACTGATGTCTTAAAAGCTTGAGAATGATTATCTGTTGTTGTTGTTGTTATGTGCCGTTGAGTCTCTTGTGACTCATAGCGACCCTATGTACAACAGCCCTAAACTCCGCTCTGTCCTGTGCCAATCGCACTGTCTCTGACACTCCCATCCTGATTATCCCAGTCACTGAATCAATCCACCTCATAGAGGGCCTTCCCCTCCTGCGCTGTCCCTCCACCCTCCCAAGCATGATGTCCTTCTCCACAGACTGGTCTCTCCTCACAACATGTCCAAAGTATGTTAGACGGAGCCTCAGAATCCTTGCCTCCAAGGAGCCACCCATTTTAACCCTTTCCAGGACAAATCTGTTTGTTTTCCTAGCAGTCCATGGTATTCTCAATACTCTTCTCCAGCACCACAGCTCAAAGGCATCAGTTCTCCTTCTATCCTCATTGGTCATTGTTCAACTCTCTGATGCATAACAAGTGATTGCAAAGACCATGGGCTGTATCAGACGCACCTTAGTCTCCAGAGAGACACCATTGCTCTTCAGCACTTTGGAGAGGTCCCTAACAGCAGACTTTCCCATGGCAGTGCACCTTTTAATTTCCTGGCTACTGGTGCCAAGAGTGTTGACTGTGGAGCCAAGCAAACTAAAGCTGTGTACAATCTCAATCTCTTCACCATCCATCCTGATGCTGCCAATTGGTCCAGTGGTGAGAATCTTTGTCTTCTTGACATTGAGCCTCAATCCATATTGAAGCAGGTGCTTCAGGTCCTCTTCAGTTTCACCAAGCAGGGTTGTGTCATCTGCATAACGCAGATTGTTGATAAATTGTCCCCCAATCTTGACCCCACATTTCTCCTCATAGAAGATAATGATTATCTAAGGTGTGATAATAAGTCTTTCCCTTTCCAGAATGAAGAACAGTGGGGGAAATCAAAGATACATGGAAAAATAATTCCAAAGGACCAGTGGACCTCATGAACTTCAACTTCCACTATCCTCAGAAGAACTGGATGGTGTTTAGCTAACACAGCCACCAACTCTAAAAGGGATTATAGAAGAGGATCCTTGACAGAGTGGGAGAAAAATGTGAAACAAAACTAAAAATCAGAGAAGTGACTAGGCTTCTGGTTAATAGAGACTGGTGGAACCCCAAGACTATGACCCTTAGAAACCCTTTGATCCTAGAACTAAATTCACTCTTTTGGCTCAACATTTAGCAATAGACATACTTGTAAAGTGAGCAGAAATAGCAAAGAGGAACTCAAACCTTAGATCAGTAAGTCATACACAATCAAAAGGGGAGCATTTTCACAGGAAGAAAGGGATATGATAGAAGAACGAATGGAAATGGGAATTGGGAATCACAGGGAGGAAGTGGGAAGAGTGTGGTTACAGTGTTAGGGCTATAGTGTCATTGAACAAAATGTGTTCTGAATAAGTGAATGGAAAGCCTATTTGAAAAAAAAAAGCCTATTTGCTCAGTAAATTTCCACTCAACATAATAAAAAGGGATGTATTTAAAAAAAAAACAACAAGAGGAACAGAATCACAGGCACTGTTCAAATATCCTTTTGAAATTTTATGCATTGTATTTATTTTTCTGTACCTGGTAATCAGTGGACTTAGAGATTCTTGAATAATTCTTCAAGATACACATTTGTTTAGCTCAAAGCACTGCTAAGGACCACATGGTTACTGGCATACCAGAAAGATCCCTGGAAAACATTTGTAATGGAAGAGCACAAGAAATCTCCCAAACATTCATTCTCCTATAGAGAGGCATACTTAGGCCAGACACAACTCTCAGAAAATCATCTGTTCCCAAGTTGCTTTATTTATTTATAGAGAAATTAGGAGGATGTGGGGACATTAATCATGTAACAATAGAAGTTTTCTGATTAAAGGAATGGCCTTGATTACAAGAGGAACAGTTTGTGGAACAAATGTATAAAGGAATTCAAGTACCAAAGCTGGTATCTCTTCTGGCCTTGTAGCCCTTCCTGCTTAGCCAGATGAGTCAGCTTGACCTAGCTCTTTGCTAGGCTACCCAGAGGCAGGGGGAGTGGCCAGAACAATCCAGCAAATAAAGAGTTTGTATCGTCTCACATTTTAAGCTAAGATTTAAGTAGAATGCAATGGTCAGAAGGGGATGAGCCATTCTTTACAGCTGAAAATCTTTAGTAATTAATGGAATGGACTGTGTGTCAAATAAAATGTACCATTACTAAACCCAATGTCAGATTTGTAAAAGGGTTCATGTGTGAAATAAAATCCAAAGTATTCCAGAAATGTTTGTTCATCAATCTCTTTATCTCCTGGGAACCAAGGTTTCCCAAGTCAGGAATAGAAAATGTGGTCCTTGGCATGTATGTCACGTGGAATTACCCCAGAACATTTCTGCTTATATTTCATTGGTCATATCTTTGTCATATGGCAATATCTAATATATATAGAGGGACTCTGGTGACTTAGTGGTAAGGAGTTGCATTGCCAACTCAGTCATGTGGTTCAAATCCATCAGCTGTTCTGTAGGAGAAAGATGAGCAATCTCCTCCTGTGCAATTAAATTGCCTCTGAAAACCCATTTGAGGGTCAGCTATGAGTTGGTTCTGACTAGATGGAACACAACAATATATAAAAAGATGTTGTAGACTGCTGTCAAGTTGAATATGACTCATAACTGTATGAACAAGACCTGAAGTCTTTCTATAACTATCATTTCTCAAAGTTCATAGAGTTTCCAGAGGCATGTTGTTTAGGAAATAGATGCCACTCCTGCTTTCAATAGCTAGCTATAGACCTTACAAATTAATAGCAACAACTTTCCAATGCTGTGTGAATAACAACTGGTTCTTCCCTCCTCTTAAATTTTAATGTTATGTATTTAAACTCTCATTTACATAAGTTGTTTTCAATAATAAAAAAGGAAAAGTAAAAATGAATGAAAAAATTTATATTCAAATACAAAGCAAAAAAAGGAAAAACAACCCACAAAAAGGAACTAGTTAAAAGGGAGCTCTCGTGTCCTAGTAGCAAGAAGCTGCATTGCAATCCCTGAAGTACCCAGTTCGAATCCACCAGATGCTCTGCTGGAGAAGGACAGGCAATCTCTTCCTGTACCTATCAGATCTGATTTGACAGTACACATACAAAAAAAAGAACATTTTTTTAAAAAAAGAACTAGTTAAAACCAAACAAAAATACCTAAAAGAAAAAAGAGGAAAAACAATGGGAAAATAAGAAAACAAAAGAAAAACTATCAGAAGAGATGAAAATTACTTGGATCAGGCACACCGTAGTCTTTAAACTCACATCCTTGCAATGAATCCAAACTATGCACCAGTACTCTTGATCCTTAATTTTTAAAAAAGTCTCAAAAAAAAAAGGCACTTTGGTGGCTAGTGGTAAGGTACATGATTCCAACAGCTGCTCTGCAGGTGAAAGATGGGAGGTCTACTCCTGTGTGATTTATTGCCTGTGAAAATCTGCAAGAAAATATGGCAGTTCATTCTGGACTCAAGTGAGTGTAGTTCCTGCCCTAGTGTCTTGGCAGTAGAGGGCACCCTTGAGCCTCAGGCACTGAATGCAGGGTTTTGCCAGATGTCGAACTTTTGTGCTCCAGGTGCCTCCTCTCTGTGCAGAGAGTTATTTCCGAATGTTCACACTAAGTATAAAAGCTGAAAGCAGTTGTGACAATAGTGAGATGGTGGTGGTGGTTGTTGTTATGTGCCACTGAGTCACCTGCAACTCATAGCAACCCTACATACAACAGTCCTAAACCCGGCTCTATCCTGTGCCAATCTTATTGTCTCCAACACGACTATCCCCATTACCCTGAATCAATCCCTGAATGAATTCATCTCATTGAGGGTCTTCTTCTCCTGAGCTGTCCCTCTACCCTTCCAAGCATGATGTCCCTCTCCAAGGACTGACTGATCCCGCCTTGTAACATATCCAAAGTATGTCAGATGAAGCTTCAGAATCCTTGCCTCCAAGGAGTATCCTGGCTTCACCCTCTCCAGGATGAACTTTTTTGTTCTCCTAGCAGTCCATGGTATATTCAATACTCTTCTCCAGCATCCCTAGTCATTGTCCAGCTCTCTGATGCATAGCAAGTAATTGCAAAGACCATGTCCTATATCAGGCGCACCTTAGTTTCCAGACTGATATCATTGCTTTTCAGTACATTGAAGAGGTCTCTGACAGCTGACTTTGCCAATGCAATTCATTTTTTAATTTCCTGGCTGCTGGTACCAAGAGTGTTGATTGTAGAGCCAAGCAAACTGAAGCTGTTAACAATTTCAATCTCTTAACCATCTATCATGATGCTGTCAGTCAGCCCGGTGGTGAGGATCTTTGTTTTCTTGATATTGAGCTTCAATCCATAGTGAAGGCTGCAGTCCTTGACCTTCTGCAGCAAGCGTTTAAGATCCTCCTCAGTTTCAGCAAGCAGGGTTGTGTTATCTGCTAATGTAGATTTTTGATGAGTCTACCTCCAATCCTGATTTCACACTTCTCCTCATAAAGCCCAGCCTTCTGGATAATCTTCTGCATATAGATTGAAAACATAGGCTCGATACTGGGTTGGCGCAGCTATGGCGGCTCGTGTCCTTTCCGCCTTTGCGCCGCTGTCCCAGGCCACCTCGTTGATCGCTGCTCGGCCACTGAGCACTGCCTTGTGCTCCGCGGGAATCCAGACGAGGCGTCGGGTTCCGCAGCCGGTCTTGATATTCGCACAGGTTCCTGGGGGAGTCACACAGTGCCGTCAGTACAGTGATGTTAGAGGGAATCCAGGAACGGGTTCTTTATGTCTTGAAGCTGTATGATAAGATGGACCCAGAAAAGCTTTCAGTAAATTCCCATTTTATGAAAGACCTGGGCTTAGACAGTTTGGACCAAGTGGAGATTATCATGGCCATGGAGGATGAATTTGGGTTTGAAATTCCTGATATAGATGCAGAAAAATTAATGTGTCCACAAGAAATTGTAGATTACATTGCAGATAAGAAGGATGTGTATGAATAGAATATAAGGCCACCTCTCTTCCCTGAGAGAAGACTCCAATGACTCTGGTGAGCGTCTAGAAGTGAGAAGACCTGTTAGCATCATTGCCCATTTGGACGGAGTAATTCTGTTCAACTTGTATTTAAATTGTCTAAGTGTTTTGTCCTTTGACAATAAATCTATAAGACTAAAAAAAAAAAAGATAGGCTCTACTTTTCTTAGGGAGCTCTGGTGGCCTAGTGGCAAGAAGCTGCACTACAATCTCAGAGGTAAGCAGTTTGAGAGTTTGAGTCCACCAGACGCTCTGCTGGAGAAGGAGGGACAATCTCCTTCTATACAAGTCAGATCCGATTTGACAGTACACATTAAAAAAATAATAATAATTTTTTTAAAAATAAAAGGTATAGAGTTAGTCCATGCAAAATCCAGAAATAAAAAAATGAGTTAGTCTACACACGTAAAATTGAAGTTGTTGTTGTTGATTACTGTCAAGTTGAGCATGATTCATAGTGACTAGGAACAAAAGGCCTGAAGCCTTTCTATAACTATCATCGTTTCTCCAAGTTAATAGAGTTTCTAGAGGCATGTAGTTTAGGAAGTAGATGCCATTGCTGATTCCAAACTTGACTTATATTGGGAGCTCCACCAAAACACTGTCCACCATGGGCAACAATTATGCCATTTGACCCCCCCCACCCCACCAATGGCACAAGGTTCAACATTATGGAAAAATGAGATTACCTCCATACAGCAAATTGACAGAAAAGTGCTGTACACTCTTAGGAGAATTCTTAGGAGAATATTCTTCCAAAAGAAAATAGCACTAGGCTGAAGTAGAAACCCAATAATGCAAATAAAATGTCCATCTGAAAAGAACAGGCTGAGAAACAAAAACAAGAATAAGGAAATGAGCCAACCCAGGAAACAAGATGAGTAAGCAAGTGTGGAAGGCATGTTAGGACTAAAGCCAGAGGAAATGCCGACATCAGGACTGGTTGATCCAGTCATTTAGTGATATCATCAGAAACCACTTCTTTTCTCATTCGTAGATGGAAGATTGCTACTGGAAGTCAGACTGCTTTCCAGAGTTGGTGGAAGGGGGAGAATGACCTACCAAAGCTCTTTCTCAAATGAAGAACTTTCTTAGAAGCCTAGTGGGAGGGAGTTATGGTGCCAACCCAAAGGCCCTCAATTTGAGTTCACCAGCTACTCCTCTGGAGAAAGGATGACAATCTCCTCCCATATGATTTAGCCTCAGAAGGGTCAACTATGAGCTGGTTCCAATTCAATGGCAATAAGTAATTGCTGAATTTATCCTAAACCAAAACAAACAAGCTCACTGCCATCAAATCAATTCCAATTCATAACAGCCCTCTATTGGGTTTCCAAGGCTATAAATCTTTATAGGAAGGGATGCCCATCTTTCTATGATGGGGTCCTGGTGGAATCCAGTTTCAAAACTTATGGTTAATAGTCTCACACATAAGCATTATACCATCAGGGCCTCTTAAAGCTGTCCTAATCTTTACCAAAACTGTATTCAGTATGATTACTTTCAGATTAGTTACTCTCAATACGAAGTATTTTTTCACTTGAGGGATCATTCAGCAATATCTACAGAATTTTTGAATTGTCGCAATTGGGAGGAAGGGGTGCCACTGGCATTTAGTGTACAAAGGCCAGCAGCTCTATTAAATATCCTAGTGTTCACAGGACAGTCCCTGACATAATAAAGTATTATCCAGTCCCAAACAGAAAAGTTCCAAGATTGGGAATCTCTGTTTTAGACCAAGTAGACTCACTCTCATGAAGCACCAAAGGTAAGTTTGAAAGGGTGAGTACCAGAGAAATGAGCATTCAAAGAGGTAGGAGAAGATGGGGAAAATGTGATTCAACAGCCAAAAGGAGATAAATTCAAGAAGATAAACATGACTAATAGTGTTAAATGCTGTAGAGAGGCAAGTAAGGCTATAACTGAAAAACATCTTTTGGATATATCTACTTCTTCCTTTGCCCAAGAAGTCTCAGAAAAGTTGACAGGGATAGTTTGATAAATATTGAGGACTGAGTGAAAGGTGAGGATAAGATCATGCAGGTAAGTTGTATGGTGCTGTGATTCTGGAAGCTATGCCACTGGTATTTCACATACCAAGAAGGTGATCCATAGTGAAATTGCTTCAGCAGAGCTTCCCGAGAAAGACAAACTAGAAAGTAGAACTGACCATGCATTTCTAACACATTTGGAAATCTTATGAATAGCAGAAGAACACTGTCTGATATGGTGCTAGAAGATGAGGCCCTCGGGTTTGGAAGGCATTCAAAATATGACTGGAGAAGTGCTATCTAGTCAAAGTAAGGTTTACCTTAATGGCATAGATGGAGTAAAGTCAATAGCCAGTGAAGGAATTTTACAGTGGCACAATTGTGAATCTAGGAAAATTGGAAATTGTAAAAAATTAAATGGAACTTACAAAGATTAATAAGCAGAAAAGGACTTGTATTGGCCATTTTGAATCAGTCAATCTTATGACCTACTAAGGCTGGCATGACAAATTGAAGAGGAATGGCATATTAGTCACTGTCAAAAAGAATATTTTAAGATCTACTTTGAAGTATAGTGATACAATGATGAGCTAATATCCATAAATACACAAGGAAGACCTCTTAGTACAACTAGAAGGCTTTCTACTAATTTGGAAGGGAAACTCTGGTGTCATAATCTGTAGAGAGTTGCAATTACAACCCAAAGATCAACCTCCCTTGAGGTTTGAATCCATCAATGGCTCTCTCTAAATACATTGTTGTTGTGTACCATCTAGTCAGAACCAACCCATAGCGGATCTCCTGGCAGTTAATTGCATGGAAGGAGATTGCCCACCCTTCTCCCATGAAGCATTTGTTGACCTCGAACAGCATACCTTTGGGATTGCAGTACAGTTTCTTGCCGCTAGGCCACCAGAGTGCTCTCGCGCGCACTCCCCCCCCCCATTAAAAAAGAGCAATCTACTCCTGTTCAGTTTATAGCCTTGGAAACACAATGAAGAGTCAATTATGAGTCTGTTCAAATTCAACTGCAATGAAATAGAGAGGAAGAGAGAGAGTGTAAGTCGAAGTTTATCAAGCATATATTCAAAATGCACTAGCAATAAGTAATTATTGGAACACAGAAGTTAGAAACAAAGGCCAAGTATTGGTGATTGGAAAATAAGGCGTTTCTGATAGAAATGAGGCTAAAGATCACTGAATAGAATTATAGAATTTTATTCAACCAATGGCTTATTCATTGCAAATACCATATTCAAAAAAGCTTAAATAGTGACTCTGCATGTGAATTTCACCAGATAAAATGCATAGAAATAAAATCAACTACATCTGTGGGAAGAGAGGTTGGAAACGCTCAGGATCATCAGTCCAGACAAGGCTACAGGCCGACTGTGGAGCACCATTAACTGTTCTGACTTTATCTGCAAATATTACTTAAACACATACCTGTTGTGTTGTTGTTGATAAATACTGTTGAGCTGAACCCAACTCATAGATGACCCTCCAGGGGATTTTCGGAGAAAGTAAATCATGTAGGAGAAGATTGCCCGTTTTTCTCCCAGGAAGCAGTTGGTGAATTCAAACTGTGCACCTTTTGGTTGACAGTGCAATCCCTTACCATTAACCCACCAGAACTACTAACCCTATTCCTAAGAAGAAATTTTGTTGGTAATCTGGGGAAGACCCTGTATATTTGCAAGTTTTGGGAAAGTTTGACATTGTTGAGTTTACTACCACTGGTTTATATTTTCTCTGTGAAGTAGGAGTTAAATCATCAGCTTACAGCAAGATAGACAATGGTAGGAGAGGAAATCACAAGCATTAGGTGAAGACTTGATGCTCATCAGTTAACTTTTCTAATATTACACAGAGTAAATTTTTGTTACTTATTAAAAGGACATATTGCAATTCATTAATAGAGACAAGTTAACCAGGAAGCTATGTGATACAATGGAAGAATTTAATTTTTTTTCTTTGACTGGTCACTGGAAATGCCTGCTTTGGAAATTTCCAAGCGCATATCTTGTTGATAAGGTGCTTTCACATGGAAATTTGGAGATTTAGTTGGTTTTTAGAGACAGAATGACACAGGACTTATGAATGGAGTGGAACAAGAAGCACTAGTTTATCATCCTGCCTCACTGCTTACATATGTGAGACCATGGGCAAGTGAATGAACATCTCTATGCTCCAGTTTCTCTGCTCTGAAGTGGGGGGACAATATGGTCACTTCTTTAGCTCTTTGGCTCTCCTTCTCTAAGGACAGCTACCTAAAGAAGCCTCATTGCCTGCTTTCAGGCAACAGACCTGGTTGCCAATGTTCTGATAACTTAGGTGAGGTGGAGCTTGAAGAGAATAGTATCTTAATATTAATTATAAAATATTTCAGTTCGTACAGTTTTTATTTTCTATATACTTAGTACCATATTTTTAATTGTTCATAGGGTTTTGAGAAGGCTACTAATTTAAGAATTAGATGGCTGATCCTGCTTCATACTCTGTCTTAATCTGGGAGCTCTACTAAAGTCTTTCCACCATGGGTAATTCTTGTGACATTTGGCACACTTGCTGCATAGCTTTTAGCATGAAAGAGAGGTTAACCCTTAACCAGATAGATTGACACAATGACTGCTACAATGAGCTTGAGTGTGTCAGAAAATATGAGGATGGATAGCACATGATCGGACAGGGCTCAGATCTATTGTTTATAGGGTGGCTACGGGTCATACTCAATTTGGCAGCACATAACAATAACAGTACAGTATCTGTTTTCGAATCCAGGAGCACAGTGATTTGTTTGGCATAAACTCGATGGCAATGGAGTTTTGTTTTTATATTTTAAATACCTGTTTAAATCCCTGAGTAGCACAATGATGATTTGAATAATATCTCTCTTTTTTAAGTAAGGAAACTGGAAATTGAAGAAAGTCAGTAATTTGCTCAAAGTTACACAGAAAATAAGGATAGAATTGAACGCAGACAATCTAACTCCATGCTTGTTATCAATTTATTCTAGTAGGCAATTACTTTTCTCTGAGGCCCAGCTACAGTAATTATGCAAGAGTGGGTAAGTGTTACAAGCAGGATAAATTAGAGCACTTTCCTGAGGTATATGTATACAAAAGCAGGAAAGTGTGATTTTTTCCCCCTCTTGAATTGGTGTGATACGTTGCTATATTCCACCCTTCTGCGGTGGATGCAGCTCAAAGCAATCTTACAGAGTAGAGAAGAACTGGGGTTTCAGAGACTATCAATTTTTTAGGGAAGCAGATTGCCATATCTTTCTCCCAAATCAGCAACAAACACCTAGTGGGTTTAAATTGCTGATGCTTTGGTTTGCAGTTAAATGATTAACCAATCAACCAACAGAACATTTTGTGAGAGTCTATAGATGGCTGCAAATTCTTTGCTACTCCTGCTACAGGGTGATAGGATCTGATTGTCCTTTCCTGAAATCTGGACCAGCCTTGTCATTTGTTTTTCATTAGACTGAGCCCTAAGAGATCTGTAGCTTCTGTCTTCTTTGAATGTTCCTTCTTGGAGGTGATGTAAAGAAGGTCACACTTGTTTGTGTATGTGTGTGTAACTGTGTAGTACATCTTGTTGTGAGGTGCTGTCAATTTGATTACAACTCAGAGATCCTGTGAACAACAGATCAAAAAGTCTTGCCACATCATGGCCAAGCCCATTGTTAGTTTCTTTGTCGATCCATCTCTTTGAGAGTCTTCCTCTCTATCACTGATCCTCTACTTTTCCAAGCATGTTATCTCTTTCCAAGGACTAGCTCCTCCTGCCAACATGCCTAAAATGTTTCAGGTGAAGTTTCATCATCTTTGCAGCTCAAGGTTACACTGGATGCACTTCTGAATCCAAGACAGATTTGTTTGTCTTTTGGCAGTCCATGGGATAGTCAATGCTTTTTGCCAACACCACAGTGAGTTATGAAGAAGTTTAAATCATCTACACTGAGACTACCATGCTCTGAAAAAATTCAAGCTAGCCACATAGAAGAGAATATTGTGTGGAGTGCTAAAAACCAGGTAAGCAAGTGAAGCTTTTTTGGACTTTCCTGTCCAGCCTAGCCAATAACAATAGCTGCACACAGTCAGGAGAAAGATCCTAGTCAACAGTACATAAATTGTTTGGCTAAGCCAGGCCCAAATTCCTGGCCCACAGACTTCTGGGAAACAAATTATTATTGTTTTAAGCTACTGTTTTTGGGTAGTTCATTAAGCAGCACTAAATAACCAAAACAATTCTAAGCTGAGGTAGTAATTCTGGACCTGCCTACTGCATGAAAGAACTGCCACACCTAGTTGCCATGCCATTCTTTGGCCTCCCAGCAAGTAAGGGACATTCCAAAGAATAAGAGAATATGACTCACACATAGGCAAGGGCTGAGGCAAGAGATGGATGGCAGAGGCCATACTGCTTCCCCTTTAGATTTGTCTCTGACTTCAGTTATTTCAGTCAATTTTTTTTAAAGCTGGTTTGAATTTAATCTCTGTTATAAACAAAAGTGGCTTAGTTAACATATTTATCTCTTATGCATGCCATGTTTCTCTTTTCCTTTCATGTTTTTCGATAGAGTACTACAAAACTGTAAGAACTTTGATTAATACCAATAGTTATAGAAAGGCTTCAAGCATTTTGTTCATAGGTTTACTATGAGGAGTGCTTTACTCAACGGCAATCAACAACAACAACTACATATACGAATATACTCATTGCTGTCAAGTCAGTATCGACTTAAAGCTGACCTCCAGTGGGTTTTTGGAGCCTGTAAACCACATGTGAGGAGACTGGCTAAAATTTCCCCATAGAGCAGTTGGTAAATTCGAGCTGGCAGAAACACCGGGCTTTTGGATTAGCAGAAGAACTCATTAGGGACTAAGCCACCAGAGCTCCCTGGCAAGCTACATTCCCCTGTTTTTTCACAGCCCACAAGCTAAGATTGTCTGTGTGTGTGTGTAATTATGTTTACAATAACAATGGGATGGATTTAAGCTCAACAGAGACTGTGAGGATAGCCCAGGATCAAGTAATATTTTCTTCTTAATGATACCTAACAATATATAGCCCTAGTGGCATAATCCATAACTCAACAGGCTGCTAACAAACCATCAGTGGATTGAAACTCTAAGGGCTAGACTCCAGGGGAGAAATTAGGTGGTCTCCTCTTATAAAGATTTAGAGTATCAGAAACTTAATAGAAGGTTGTTATGAATTTAAACCAACTTGATAATTTTATCTGCATATGTACATACATATATACAGATTTCTGTGTGTATATGTGCAGGTGTTTAACACACATTATATTTTATATTTTAGGGAATTATGAGAGCGTAGTCTGTAGTGGCTTTCACTACTTAACCAAAGGCAGAGCCTCTCCGGCAGTTCAAATCCACCAACTGCTCCACAGGATAAAGATGAGCAATCTTCTCTTTTTGTGATTTATAGCCCTGAAAACCAACCAACTCAAGATTGGAAATCAACTGGCAGGATTGGGTGAGTGATATCATATTTTACTTCAAACATTCAAACTGTACTAGAGATAATAAAAGAAAAAGTGAGAAGTCCCTGCTTCCCTCAGTCTCAAACTCCAGAGGTATTAATTAATGTTAATAATTGTCTACCTTTAAGAAATGTTGTATGCTCTTGTGTTTTACATAAATTCCGTCACACTATACAATCCTGTAATTGTCATTTTACCTTAATAATACATCTTCAAAATCCTTTTATTATTATGTGCATATGCCTACTTCCTTCTTCCTAAAGGATTCATCATATTCTCTCTCCATGTTGTTGTTGTTGTCATTGTGTGCTGCCAAGTCAGAACTATTTGACCCTTCCACTGGGTTTTCAGATGCAGTAAATTGCACAGGAGGAGATGACTCCTCCTCCTGAAGTGGATGTGAACCACACGCTTTTGAGATAGAAGCGCTGCTTCTTACCAGCAGGCCACCAAATCTCTCTCTCCAAAGGAAGGAATCCATTGCTGAGCATTTGAATGATCCTAGTCTTTGTTCTCACAAAAAATTTTGCAATAAACTCTGGGTTTTTTTTTATTTTCTTAATGATTATCTTTCCAATAGTTATGGAAGTACCTACAAAATCACCTGAATGATGTTTTTTTTTTTGTTGGTTTTTTTTTGTTGTTGTTGTTGTTTTTTCTGAATGATGTTTTGATCCTCAAGGCCTAAAATGTTTATCTGGTCTTTTAAGAAACAGTTTTCCGATCCCTGACCACAATAGTCACAATAGTTTTCTAAAACTGTCCTGCATTTATTTTTCTTGAATCCTTCACTATTTACCTGGCTTCTGTCAGTCTTACATTATGTAGATGTAAACATCCTGTTCGGCAATTCAGCAGCCTGCACAGGATTGAGAGGAGGTCAGTACATCTCACCCGGAAGTTTGACTTTGTGGATCTTTTGCTTTGCTATTGTTCATTCAAACTGCTGTACTAGAGGGCAGCTTTTGGTATCTGGTTTTTTATTTGGGGTGTGTGTGTGTGTGTGTGTGTGTGTGTGTGTGTGTGTGTGTGTGACTTTCTTCCTGGTTCTTTTATAAATTGAGAAAAACAGCCTTGTGGAGTCAATTGTCCCTGAGAAGAAGGAACCTTCCCTGAATGTTGAAATGTGCTACCTGCTCTAATGAAACATTGTTGCTAATTATCTGTTGTTGTTGTTATGTGCTATCGGATCGCTTGTAACTCATAGTGATCCTATGTACAAGAGCTCTAAACATCGTTCTATCCTGTGCCAACCTAGCCATCCATCTCAAACACGCTTATTCCCACCACTCCACTCACAGAATTGATCCATCTCATCGAAGGTCTTCCTCTCCTTTGCCGCCCCTCCACTTTGCCAAACATGATGTCCCTCTCCAAGGACCAGTCCCTCCTTGCAACATGCCCTAAGTATGTCAGACAAAGCTTCAGAATCCTTGACTCCAAGGAGCATTCTGGCTTCACCTTCTCCAGGACAAAACTGTTTGTTCTCCTAGCAGTCCATGGTATATTCAACACTCTTCTCCAGCACCACGGCTCAAAGGCATCTGTTCTCCTTCTACCATCCCTATTCACTGTCCAACTCTCTGATGTATAGCAAGTAATTGCAAAGACTATAGCTTGGATCAGGCACACCTTAGTCTCCAGCCTGACATCGTTGCTCTTCAGTACTCTTGAGAGGTCCCTCACAGCTGACTTTCTTGATGCAATTCGTCTTTTGATTTCCTGGCAGCTGTTACCAAGAGTGTTGACTGTGGAACCAAGTAAACTAAAACTGTTAACTATCCCAATCTCTTCACCATCCATACTGATGCTACCAAATGGCCCAGTGGTGAGAATCTTTGTTTTCTTGAAGTTGAGCTTCAATCCATATAGGAGGTTACAGTCCTTGACCTTCTGCAGCAAGCAGAAGGTCCTCCTCAGTTTTGGCAAGCAGGGTTGTGTCATCTGCATAACGCAGGTTGTTGATGACTCTTCCACCAATCCTGATGCCACATTCCTCCTTGTATCTAGTTCGGGCTAATTCATAGCTGACCCTCCAGCAGGTTTTCAGAGGGAGGAGATTGTCCATCTTTCACAGAACATCAAATGGGTAAGAAATGTGTGCCTTTGGGTCAGCAGCACCACACCTGATCACTAAGTCTCTGGAATTCTAATGCAATAGTCATACAATAGAAGGTTTTATTACATTTATGTGTGTGTGTTTCTGGTTGGATGGCCTTTTCTCTTTCAATAGCTGCCCTGTTAGGCACTACTGATGTGTAGCATTAAAGTAGATTCCAAGGAGAATGATCTCCATTCCTTCAAAAACAATTCTTTCTAGATTTTGTTTCTCTGAAACAAGGAATCAGTGGGAATCTCACAAGATTCCCAGTCCATTTTAATTTCTCATACTTTTGCACTATTTATTGGAAACAAATTGTATGGATTTTCTCCCAGGTGACCAATACTCAGTAGAAAACTCTTCTGATTATGGGATCTTTCTACCACATCACCACTGATGCACATTTTCATCAATATAACTAATTTGCCTTTGATGATTTCAGTCAGATGCATGGAGATAAAGTTGATGTTTATTTCTCTCATCTACATTCAACCACTGAAGATTACCAAATGTTCATTAAAGACAAAAAATTATCTCCTCTCAGACTAGGAGCCTGAAAAAGACACAATTTGTGTCCCAAACAAAGAGTGACATGGGAACAATGTGAACTGATTCTCAGGGGAGGGATTGAGAAGTCTGAAGAAAATGTTTTGCCTGACTTCAATAATATTAGGTGGAAGGTCCAAGAAAAATTAGAATGTACACCTACACCTTATCACAAATAGCCCATAATGTTCTTCTCTTCCCACAATTGGCAAGGATGTTACAAGAATCTATCTGGCTGACAGTGTTCACTCCAGCTATTCTTGGACAAAAAATAAAGCCAGAAAAATGTAATGGGAATTGTTCCATAACCGAGGACTAAATTTCCCTGGAGATACAGGGAAAGACCAGTGAGGATACTTGCCAAGAACTTGACAATATTCAAGTTATCATCCTCCACTATCCAGGGTGCTGCTGTCATTAAGTGTCATCAATCCAGAGCAGGCAAGAGGAGCACTGTTTATGAAACATTCTTTGGAGACTTCTTGAAATTTCACCTAAGAGAAACATACATCTGAGATAAAACTAAGGTAAATCATACTGTGATTAAACTCACAATCTGACCTTGAGTTTGATTCAAGCAGGACAAAGTTCAAAGATTTTCCCATAGAGATGCAGGAGACCTGAGAAAATCACAATTAAGATAAATATGACAGAAGATTCTCTTCTGGAATGAAAGAATGAGGGCATTGATGAACTTGCTCTTACACAGTAATAAGAAAAATATTGGCAAACCCCAAAAACCTAAAGCCTAAAACAATCCATTTTCAGAGCTTTGGAAACTAACCAAAGCCACAGAACAGACTGGAAAGAAGCTATTCAAGAGAAACTATTGTGGTTTGGTTGGAAAGTGGTTTCTGTGATACTTTATCTTGTGGCTACTCCTAACCTCCCTCCCCAGCTCACAGTTACCCTGAAAAGCCAACAGTCTCACCACCAGGAGAGAGGAATAATTTCTTGTACATCTCGGTTAAAAGTAGCATCCCCACAGCACAGTTAATATTTTGTCCAAACTGGGAACTCACCGACGACAGTTCTGTATCTTGGGAGTTGTCTATAAGATTTTACTCAGGATTCTGTGCAACAACAGTAGAGGGAGTCTCCAGACTGCAGATGAGTTTTCTTCCTAAGTCTGTCTTCAAATCAAATCTGTGCTTAAGTCAGAACAATTAACATCTGTACTTAGAACAGACAACATCAGTTACTCAAAATATTTGTTAATACACAGTATATTGTGCACTTTTCATGAAACACTTCCAGATACACCAAAACATTCAACATAATAATACTATAATTACAATAATTACTTTGTGATGCACCCCTCACAAAGTAGCACTTGTTTGTTATTACAAGCCATTGTACATAATTCAAAACTTTCATATGAAAAGCTTTACAGCAGTTGTTGTTTTGTAATTAAGAGTTGTAACATAAATTGTACATAAGAGTTGCTCACAACCCTGAACTGCCCATAAAAGAGACTTCTCTACCTCCAGGGCATTACAGAACAGTGACCATCTGTGAGTAATATCCTTGCCGCCTAAGACTGTAACTTCAATTGAGGTAAACTAGGGATTTGTCAAGAATTTAAAAGGACATCATGGAGAACTGGATAGCCATGGGTCCGCCATAGATCAGAACAGACTCAACAGCAGTGGGTTTGGCTTGATTTGTGGGGGAACTGAAACAATTTCTGTTTTGGAAAAAGTCTTAAAAACTAGCACTCAAAGTGGAAGAGAAAATGAAATGAAGAAGGTGGAAGCTGACTTGGAAATGTTGAGCTAAATAGCACTTAATTAAGGATTGTTATTGTTAAGTGCAATTGAGTTGAAACTGACTCATAGCTGACCCTCCAGCAGGTTTTCAGAGGCTAAAAATCTCATGAGAGGAGATTGCTCATCTTTCTCCTGTGGAAAAGCTGGTAGATTAGAACCACACGCCTTTCAGATGGCAGCACCACTCCATACTACTAGGCCACCAGATATCCCTTTATTAAGAATAGTAGATGTTAAAGGACAGTAGAATGTTAATGGGAATAAATCTTCACATAGAGAGAAAGAGTCAGGAGGAGTGTCAGTTAACTTCTGGTGTTTCTAACTACTGAAGAAGGGAAAAGTAGCATAAATTTTGCGGCTAATTTGCATATTGTTTTATCACTTTTGTACATGGACTTTATTTTCAGATTCTGAGTAAAAGTTTACAGAGTAATTGGCTGTCTACTTGTGTTCTCTACTGGACCTTGATCCCAAGTCATCTGATCCCTCCAAGGAATTGATGATATGATGGTTGTGAGTATGGGACTACACTGTAGAAAACAGAATCAGATAAAAGGAGGAAAGAAAAGAATCTAGACCAAGACAGGGTAGAAAAAGTTTAATGGAGTAGGGAAGAAGGAAGATGAAGAGTCTGTTATTTGGTGTCATCAAGTTAATTCCAACTGGTAGTAATCCTGTGTATAACAAAATGAAACACTGCCAGATCCTACACCTTCTCACAATTTCCTTTGTGCTTTGTTTTCCTCTGTGCATTGTTTAAACCACAGTGGCAATCCATCTCATTGGTGGGTTGTTGGGGTTTTTTTGGGGGGGGTGCTTTGGTTTTTTCTTTTTTATTATTATTATTAAATTTTATTCGTTTCAATGAACACTCACAGGGATTCTGGGCTTTCACTCCTTCATTGCCGCACCATTCTCTCCACCCTCCTCCCCAGTTTGTTCTTCTTCCCCACCATCCGAATGTCTGTTTTAATTGTCCAATTGCCACAGTGCTTGTCAAAGTCAGTTCCAATTAATCTCCTTTGTCGGTGTGTCCTTTGCCATTCCCTATCACTCCTCCCTGAGAGAGACTTCACCCTGATTCATAAGGAAAAGGGGATAGTGTATTCTCTTGGCTACTTCCTGCTGAAAAGGGACGCTCTGGGTTTCAGGGTGAAGATCTTCTCTCACTACTCTAAAGGGCCCCTTTGGCAGTAGGAAACACATAGACTATTATGGAGATTGATTTTGGAATTTAGATGCACTCTTATTGATTGTGCTTGGCTGTACATGTTCATATCCTTGAAGATGTATCATAAGGGTGTTGCAACCTAGAAGACACAAATTTGACTAACAAGTTATAAGTACATGAGTCAAAAATTATGGGAAAGTAAAAGAAAAGATTCTTTCATTGTTTTACAAACCCTCCCCCAGGTCCCCTCCACCATGTAGCCCTCGCTCTAGACTCCTGTGATGACAGAAATACCTAGTCATATATCTCTTTTAAACAGTTTTCTCCCTCCTCTGTTTCAGTGCAATATACATTATTGAACCCATCTTACTCAGTCTCTCCCCAACCCCAAGGACAGTCCCATTCTACAACAGTGGCATCATGTAATATTTGTCCTTTTGTGACTGGGATATTTCATTCAGCATAATGTTCTCCAGAGTCAACCATTTTGAATAATATTGCATGAGTTCCTTGTTTTTTAATGCAGCATAGTATTCCATTGTGCAAATATACCACAGCTTCTCTAGCCATTCGTTTGTTGATGGGCACTTAGGTTGTTTCCAACTCCTTGCTATTGTGAACAAAGCTGCAATAAACATGGGTGTGCATATATCTGCTTGGATGTCAGCTATGGTCTCTTCAGGGTATATTCCCAGTAGTGGAATTGCTGGGTCAAATGGTATCTCTATTTGCAACTTTTTGAGAAAGCGCCATACTGCTTTCCACAGGGGTTGCACCATTTTACACTCCCACCAACAGTGAATCAGGGTTCCAGTTTCTCCACAACCTCTCCAGCATTTGTTGCTTGCTGTTCTGTTAAATTTTGCTATTTTGACTGAGGTGAGATGATATCTCATAGTTGTTTTAATTTGCATCTCTCTTAGGGCTAGGGATTTTGAGCATTTCTTCATGTGCTTGTTAGCCATCTGAATGTCGTCTTCGGTGAAGTGCCTGTTCATATCCTGTGCCCATTTTTCTATTGGATTATTTACCTTTATCTTGTTGTGGTGCTCAAGTATTTCATAAATTCTGGATATAAGTCCCTTATCTGATATGTTATTACCGAATACTTTTTCCCAGTCAGTGGCTTCCCTTTTTACCCTACTGGAGAAGTTTTTGGATGTGCATAGGGATTTGAGTCTTAGAAGATCCCATTCATCTATGTTATCTTCTCCTGGTTGTAGGTTGGTTTTTTCTTTTAATGACCTAGCATGATATCTTTCTCCAGAGACTGCTCCCTCCTAATAGCACGCTGTGTCTGAGAGGAAGCCTTACTATTCTCACTTCTAAAGAGCATTTGACTTCATTTTTTCCACAACAGATTTGGTTGTTCTTTTGGATATTCTTCACCACTACTGCAATTTTAAAGTATCAATTCTTTAATCTTTCATATTCATTGTCCAACTTTCACCCACATATAAGGCAACTAAAGATACCAAAGCTTGGCGCAAGTTCATCTCAGTCTTCAAAGTGACATCCTCTCTCTTTATCATTTTAAAGTGGTCCTTTGCAACAGATTTACCCAGTGAAATGCATCATTTCAATTCTTGACTACTACTTCCATTGGTATTGATTGTGGATCCAAGTAAAATTGCATTCTTGACATCAATCTTTAGTCCGTTAGTCATGGTGTTGTTTGTTGGTTCAGTTGTGAGGATCTTTGTTTTCTTTACATCCATATTGATTGCTATAGTCCTTAAGCTTCCTTATTTTATGCAAGCAAAGCTGTGCAATTGACGTATCACAGATTGTAAACAAATACTCTTCCAATTCTCATTCTACGTTCTTCTTTATAAATAGTTTAGCTTCTCAGATTATTTGCTCAGCATACAGGTTGAACAGACATGGTGAAAAGATTCAACCTTGACACACATTTTTCCTGACTTTAAACTATACAGCAGTCCTTTGTTCTATTAGTCTGTACATGAGTTTCAAAGGAGAATAATTAAGTGTTCTGGGGTTCCCATTGAGGAGTTAATGTTATTCACAATTTTTTATGGTCCAAAGTGGCATATCTTTGCATAGTCAATAAAATATGGACAAACATGGGGATCCTAGGGCATCGATAAGGGAATATCTGCTTTTACTCCAGGGGAGAAAATGCTCAAGATTGAGGCTGTATTACCCCTCCCTTTTCTAGTCTTTTCCTAGTTTCTGTATATCTGAGACATATGCAGGCCATGGCTAGGTGTCTCTATCCTAGAGGTGATATATAACAAATATATACCTTACAGAAGAAAAAAGAAGCCGAGTGGTACTATGGGTTAAATTGTTGAGTTGCTAACCAAGAAGTTGGAAATTCAAATCCATACTCCTCAGGAAAAAGATGAGTCAGTCTGTCCCTATTTAATATTTACAGCCTCAGAAACCCAGTGGAGGGTTGCCATGAGTCGGAACCCACTCAATGGCAGTTGTTTTATTTTGGTCTAAGGAGAGAGAGAGGTTGTGCATGGTTTAGGTCCAGTCTACAAGGATCCCTATTTCATCTCCATTCTCTTTAGCTTTTTCTCTTTCTGTTTTTCTCGATATACTTTCATGTTAGATTAAAGCCCAGTGAGCTCTTCACTTCACCCTGTAAATTCTCAGGAACAGGAGTCATGGCTCTGCCTCAGCACCAGGGTCATTTTTGTACCCTCACGGATCTCATTGTAATATTCATATACATTCTGTTTCCTCCTCTAATTTGTTGTAAGAGTATTCTCTTCATCTTCCCATAACCCCACAAGAAAGAGATTCTAAATTAAAATCCATTAGGAACAGGAAATTACATTACCTATGGATGTAGCTAAAGAACTTCAGTCCTTAACCCTTTCCTGAGTTATTCTTGTCCTGTTAAATCCTTCATTCCCGCCCTTCAGGAGCAATATGAGGGAAAAGGGAACTTACTCCTACTCCCACCAATGAACTAAGCCTCACACTGGTATCTCATCTAAAAGACAAGAGTAACAGTGGAATAAAGATATTTGAAATAAATTTTCACACCCTGACCTTTCATATTGTTCTTTCTATCTATGAGAGGAAAAGTAAAAATTTGGAACTCTCTTTTTAGTGTGACTTTTATTATGTTGTTTCATCTTCCCCTACCTCGGTTTCTTCATTTGTAAGTGAGGTTCTTGATTACTCCATATGTTATTCCACTCTGGTATGAGAGTGAAAAGTGAACTTATGCTATAATTTTCAAAAGGAGAGATAAGTTTTCCTGTCTTCTCCCTCCATTATACTCCTTTTCTTCCTGTTGGTGGGAAATGAACTGTATATGGTTTGCAAGTGCAGTCATATCTTTTTGCAATGACAGAGCGTTCTATTTATCTACTACTACGTAGCAAATTACATCGTAATCATTAAGAAGAATAAACATTATCTCTCAGTTTCTGTAGTCAAGAACTCAGGAGTGCCTTAGTGAATCAGGATCTCTTTAAATGATTGTAGTTAAGGTGCTGGTGGGGCTACAGTCATTTGATGGTTTGAATGAGGCAAGAGCCTTTGTGCATTGTTAGGGAGAACATAAAAGAATAAAGTGCTTTAAAAAATCTTTTGATATTTCCCAAAAAACTTTACATAGAATTGCCAAACACCCAAGATACTTGAAGACAAGAATTCAAACATGTAAGTATACTTCAATATTCATTGCAACATTATTAACAATGGCCAAAAGCTGGAAACAACCCAAGTGCCCGCCAATTGATAATTGATAAAACAAAATATGATGTATATGTGTAATCATAAACAAAATATAATTTTGCTAACAGAGGAAAATGAGAGCTTTGGTGGCCTAGTGAGTAAGGATTTGTACTGCTATCCTAGAGGCAGGTGGTTTGAATCCACCAATTGCTCCATGGGAGAAGATGATCACTCTTCACTCATGAAATTTACAGCTTCTGAAAACCTGTATGGAAGGTCAGGCACGAGTTGGTTCTGACTCCATGGCAATGAGTCAAGTTGAATTATACAGAGAGATGAAATTCTGATGTATGCTCTAATTTAGATGAACCTTGAAAAAACAACAACACTGTGCTAAGTGAAATAAATCAGCCATAAAAAGGTAACTATTGTATGACCCCATTTATGTATCAAATAGACCAATTCATAGAAACAAAAGTTTGATTGGTTCCCACAAGAGCTGAGAGAACAAGAAAATGGAAGTTGTTACTAAAGAGTGGGCTCAGTTTCTGTTTTGAGGTAATATAAAACTTGTACCACTATATAGCGATGATAATAGCAAAAGATGACGAATTGTGCAACAGAAACAACTAAAATAATAATTTTTAATTATATATCTACCCAAAAGAAATATTATATTTCTACTTATTTAGTATAAATAACATTAAAAAAATAAATGGATCACTCTTTGCAATAAGAACATAAGAGATTGTATTATTATCTTCCAAATGTTGGGAATTTTATTTCTCTTTTTTATGTTAGGACCTTTTAAAATAGCAGGCATGGTATTATTTGGGTGTGTCATTTAATAAACTAAGTTGGAAAATACAACAAAGCAGGAAATAGGGTGTGACTTCTCATATAGTGTATAATGTGGCTATTGGGTTAAGTGTTGCTGTTCTGCCTTGACCCATTTCAAAAGCTTCAGAGACCCATATCAAAGAGGCATTCATAAAGTCCTTGAGGAGTGAGACTGTCTGCCTTATTTGCACCAGACTAGAGTCTGGGAGGCTGGCCCAGGATGTGTGGGCAGAATTTGTCTGCTATTCCCTCAGGCTCCTCCACTGGAATAGCTGAACGGTACGTTGTGTTCCAAAAGAAAAAAAACTGATACAAAATGGTCAGCACAAGACAAATTCTGAAAAAATTCCTTAAAAAATTGCTTCAAGGTTGACAAGATATCTAAAAAACCAATCCAAATCCTTACTGTCCTCAAGTCCATTCCAATTTATAGCAACTCTATAGACAAAGTAGAACTGTCTTAAAAGGATCCAAGGCGGCAGATCTCTATGGAAGCAGATGTTTCTCTCTTTCCCCTATGGAGTGGTCTAGTAAATTCAGCCACTGATTGCTTGTTTGGCAGCTGAATGCCTAACCACTGCACTGCCAGGGCTTTTTTACAAGATACTTAGAAAACATCAAAAACATAAAAACAATTACATTAAAAATGAATATCACTTCTTCTAAGATCATATGTTAACATATGAATGAAAACCAACTCCAAATAACAAATCAGAAATATTTCATAGTGCTTAATAAGTGATTAAGAGGGAGCTCTTAAGAAGTTACACTGTTGAGATTTGGCTGTGCTCTGGTGGCTGAGTGTCTGTGGAACCCAAAGATCCCGAGCTCTGTTCCTCCGAACCCCAGTGGTCAGACCAGCCCCTGTCTCAGCATTTCTCCAGGACCATTCACCTCCAGGAGTGCAGCACAAAAGCTGCCTCTCTCCACTGGACGGTGAGAGACTTGTCGGTGTTTTTCTCCTGGGCCTGCTCCCAGTGCTTATTTGAATCCCTGCTCTGTGATGGACTACTTGTTGGCTGCAGCCCTTACTGTTCATAGTCACTGGGGCCTTGGTCAAGATGTTACTACGTCCACAGGGATATGAAGACAGGCCTCTTGACACTCTGAGATTTAACCTTTGCTGTCACTGTGACTTCAACTATAACAACGTAGGCATCGGCAAAGCTTTTATTATACTGTGGAAGCACTGACTTTTTTTACTTAAAACCTAAATATTATTGTATACATTTTTGTCTGCTCAGTTGTACCGTTGAACTGACAATAAGGAGGGAATCTAACAGAAATATCCATTGATAAGACAGTGCTTTGCACTTTCCCCTTAGTCACGTGATTATTGTCAGAATTTAATCTTTGAGGAAAAGAATTGGAAGGAATGATATTCATTAAATAGTGAGACTGAGTTCTGCCTTTTGGTAAGATAATGGAGTTGTCTCATAACTGCTCTCAAGCATCATAGTATAAGGAAAGCATCATAGTATAATGAAACAGTATAAATGAGCTTTTGCCTTTTAATTAATAAGTAATCCTAATGGGAATTCAGTTTACTACTATCCACACATTGTGAGCAAATCTATTTTATTTTGGTGAAAATGGACAATGGGGAAAGTTACTAAGTCATAAAAAAATTTTGCAGGAAAATAAAAAAATGAAGTTACATTGTCAACTCAGAGCAGAGGTTCGAACTGATTCGTGGAGAAAAGATGGACAAAACTCTTCTGGTGCAATTTACAGCATCTGAAAACCCTCTGGACGGTCAGTTATGAGTTGATTACAACTTGACAACTTATAAGAACAACATTCTTGATATATATTAAAAGAGAACAACACTCAAGGGGAAAAAGAGCAGACAATAATAGAAACAGGCATCTCATGAAAATAATAAACATGGCTAAAAATATAAGTGAATGCAGTATATGTATGTATATGTGTATACACACACACACACACACACACACACACACACACACACACACACACACACTTTTTAACCTTCCAAACCTTTTAGTCAGTAGTTGAATGTATTAGCCTTTTGCATTACCCAGGGACTTCTTATCTGTGACAGAAAGCATTAGTTCTACTTTGGAGATACTTCAAAGGGGCATTATCTTTTTTTTTTTTTATCCTGTGTGTTTATGTGTCTGTGTTTAGGAGATTTAGCTACTTAGCGATTTACTGTTCCTGAACATATAACTCATCATTCCCTGAATAAGAAGAAATTAGAGAGGATAAAACTTGTAGCTTTAATTTAAAACTCCCATTGCTGTTGAGTCAGAACTGACTCATAGCTGACCCTCCAGTGGGGTTTCAGAGGCTATAAGTTACTCAATAGGAGACTGCCCATTTTTCTCCCATGAAGCAGCTGGTGAATTCAAATTGTCCACCTTTTGAGTTAGCACCTTACCCCCCAGAACTCCATTTAATTTATAGGGACATTTTCAAGACTTCAGATTGGTTCCTTCTGTTCTAACTCTTTGCTGGGATTTCCAGCCAGAAAAATGGAATCAGAATCTGCATTTTAATAAGATCATCAGGTAATATAAGAACAGCCTTAACTAACTTACTCTAACTCTGCTATTAAGTCAGAACTGACTCATAGTTGACCCTCCAGGGAGATTTGCATGGGAGGAGATTGCCCATCTTTCTCCTGCAGAGCTGCTAGTGGATTCAAACAGCTAGAGAGAGACTGCCTTCTGGTTAGCAAAGCAATTCTTCCTAAGAATTATTTTGGAGACTTGTTAAAATGTAGATTCTGTTTCAGTCTACCTAGAGTGGAAAAGGCAAATTTTCAGCAAGACATCAAGTAAGAATAAACTGGTTCAAAGTCCTAGACATTGCTCTGTTTATTTCAGTTTTGATGCAAGAAAGCCTAAGTGTGTGGGTCGTAAATTGTGGACTCAGGCAGGAAATTTGTCTCACATGCCACTGAACAGAGAACAAGATGTTGCCTGTTGGCTACTGTTGATTGTTCTGAAAGGACTACATTAGAAGGTCCCGGATAGAGTAAGAGAAAAATGTGAAAGAAAATTCAAAATTATGTAAAAAACAAGACTTACTAGTCAAACAGCGACTAGTGGAACTCCACTACCACTAACATTCTTAGGCATCCTTCAAGCCTACTAACAAATTTACCCCCATGGCTCTACTTTCAGCCAAAAAAATTAAACAAGTTTACAAGGCGAACTACAACCCTATGGAAGTATTTACTCCTTAGAAAAGCAGCCATTTGAGATCAAAGAGGAAGCATTTACCCCAAGACAGAGTTCAGAAGTTAGGAAGGATTAGGAAAGAAGGAAGGATGGAAATGGAAAATAAATGGGGAAATGGGAGGGATAAACAATGTTGCATAGTTGATAATATAACTAATTACATAAATGTATGACTTTCTAAATAGAAAATTGACCTTTTCTAACAAATCAACTCAGCAAAAACTCTCAGCTCTTTGCCATTGAGTTGGAACCAACTCATAGCTGACCCTCCAGTGTGCTTTCAGAGGCTGTAAATTGCATAGGAAGAGAGAGATCATCCATCTCTCTCTCACAGAGCCATTAGTGGATTTGAATTGCCAGAGAGGTGTCACTCTTGGGTCCATAGAACAAAATCCCTATGCATGCTGAACAACCCCCTATGCATTATGTCATCAGAGGTTCCTAGTATAACAATAAATGGTTATATTTGTTTTAAAGACATCCTTGGAAATCCTAGGGGCAGTTTTACCTTGTTTTACATGATTGTTTCAAGCTAGGCAACTCTGCTTCCTCCATACTGTTGTTTTATATGTGTAAATACTTTACATCTTTTTATCAAGATAGGGAGTTCTGCTGCCCTCGTGGAAGAACCTGTGCTACAATCCCAAAGGTTCAAATCCATCAGCTGCTCTGCAGGAGAAGTAGAAACAATCTCATCCCATGCTATTACTGCCTCTGAAAACCCACTAGAGGGTCCACTGGTCGGCTATGGGTCAGTTCTGATTCAATGGTACACAAGAAAGGATTGAAGGTGCCATTAATTTCATCTTGCTTAGATCAACATTCAACACCCATAGTACCAGAGATCAGGAAATCAGAAGACATATTACAATGGGCAAGTGTGCTGTCAGGGAACTCTCTAAAATGCTGACAAGCAATGATGTCAATTTGAAGACTAAGGTGTGCCTGAATCAGGTCATGGTCTTCTCAATCATCTGCTACTATCAGAGAGCAGGACAATGAATAAAGATGACAGAAAAATTGATGCCTTTGAGTTGTGGTGCTGAAGAAGAGTACTGAATAGCCTATGGACTAGAAAAAGAACAAACAGATATCTCTTAGGAAAAGTGCAGCCAGAGTAGTGCTTCTAGGTGGCAAAGATGGCGAGGCTTCATCTTTCATACTTTGGACATATATCTGGGTGAGGCTATTCTTTGGAAAAGGATGTCTTGCTTGGAAAGATGGAGGGTCAGCAAAGGAGAGGAAGACTTCCAATGAGAAGGATTGACACAATGACTTCAGCAATGGGCTCTAGTGTGTCAGAGATGATAAGGATGGCCCAAGATAGGACCGAGTTCAAGTCAATGGTTCATTGGGTTGCTATGAGTTGCACTCAACTAGATAGCACCTAACAACAATAACAATAGTACACTTGAGATGTGCCATAAGTGTAAAATACATGCAGAATTTTAAAGACTTAGTAGGAAAAAGGAGAATGTGAATGATCTCTAACTTTTATGTTGATTACATGTTAAAAAGATGATATATTAGCTATATCAGGTTTAGTAAAATATACTATTGGATATCATTTCACTTACTACTTTTTACAGTTTGACTCCTAGAAAATTTGTAATTACAAATGAACTTGCATTATATATTTTTAGACAGCCTTGCTTTAGAGAATTAGGATTTTTTTTATCTCATTCTCAATATATTTAGTAGTTCTGTGACCTTTAAGATTGTGCCTTTGCTAGGAGATTGTATAAAAAATTGTCTAAATCTTTAAGAATGATTACTTGATGTGTTGTTGACTCCCAGTTAAGGAAAAACCAGAAATCCACTGCTGTGGAGCAGTATAACACATAGCAACCCTACAGAATAGAGGAGGAGGGCCCATTGGGTTGCCAAGGCTTTTACTATTTTTAAAAGCTTCCTTTCACCCTTGGAGATGTTGTTGGATTTGAACTATTGACTGTCAGTTAGCAGCAAAATGCTTTAATCACTACACTACCCATGCCCTTTGACTCTCCGTTAACCTAGATTTCTTTCCTTTCTTTCTTTACTGATAGTTAACCTCTTTTCATAACAGATATCTGCAATGTCCACAGAAGCCAAAGCAGCCCACTGCTGTTGAGTCTATTTCAACTCCTAATGATCCTTTAGCAAAAGTGGAACTGCTCCTCAGAGTTTCCAAAGCTGTATATTGTTACCCAATCAGCCTACTGGACAGGAACAGCTAAATGCTTTAAGGACAGTGTCACCAGGACCCCTTCATGTCCACATACAAAAGATTACTTAACAGGAATTTTCAGACATCTTGAAACTTAGAAAATTTATGTTTGACTAACCAGTTCTTCTTGACTCCTTTCAGTCCTCATTAAACGTCAACCACTTACACAGCTGCCTCTTCAATATAAGCTTGTTTAAATCCCCAAAGGTCAAAGAACAACTTATTCCCTCTTTTCAGGCTTGAAAGAAGTTTCTTCTTTTAATACAAACATGTTGGAGCTCTGGTTGCTTCAGCATGTTTGCATTATAACATGTTTCCCCAAAGGCCAAAGAACAACTTATTCCTTTTTGTCAGGCTTGAAAGAAGCCTTTTCTCATAATGCAAAGATGTTAAAAAATAAAAGCTAACACAATGTAGAACCCCACAAGAGTTGTTTTAAAGGCTTTTAAGTTAGCCTTTTATGAATGTCATATGCTTTTTTTTCTTAAGTGGGTCAAAGAAACTCGTTGAATCCACATACTAGTAAATATTTTCACAATATTCTAACTTAATCATCTGCAGGTAATTTTATCAAGTAGAAAAAAATAGTATTTAATATTCACTTATGGCCAATAATTAGGCAGTTCATGTGTTCATTATGAATTAGTTTTAAATTTAGTGTCCCAAATAGAATGATACATTTTGTGATCAGTTCTTTTCATGGTTATACGTCATGGGATTAAAGGAGTCAAGTAGTTCTACATGTGTTATTATGTTTTAGAAACAGTACTCTTGGGAAAAAAAAGAAAGAAAGAAAGAGTGCTTTTCTATTTTTGGTTCCCAGATTGTTTTCAATTAAAAATTGTTTCTTTATTAAAGTCACTCATCAAGTTCATATACTAGTTAAGTTTACCAGTAACAGAGCTCCTGCTGAGGATTTTGGTATCATTGTTGTTATTTAGACTTTATATGTGTATGTGAAACCTATCTTTGGACCAGAAAGCAGTTCTCAGAACAAAGCAGGGAAATACTGCATCGTTCAAAATCAGGATTGGAGTGCATCAGTGTCCTGTCTCCATACCTTTTCAATTTATAGGCAGAACAGATCATTCAGGAGGCTGGACTTTATGAGGAGGAATGTGGCATCAGGATTGGAGTAAAACTTATCAACAACCTACATTATGCAGATAACCTTGCTTGTTGAAACTGAGGCTGAACTTAAGTGCTTGCTGCAGAATGTCAAGGAATGTAATCTTCAATATGGACTGAAGATCAACATCAAGAAGACAAAGACTTTTCACCACTGGGCCAGTTGGCAACACCATGATGGATGGAGAAGAGATTGAGCTTGTTAACAATTACAGCTTGTTTAGCTCTGCAATCAACACTCTTGGCACCAGCATTAGATTTACATTAGAAAAATCTGCTGTCAGGACCTTTCCGGAGTACTGACAAGCAATCATGTCAGTCTAGAGACTAAAGTGCACCTGATCCAGACCATGGTCTTCATAATTACTTGCTATGCATCAGAGAGCTGGACAATGACTAAGGATGACAGAAAAAAATTGATACCTTTGAGTTGTGGTGCTGGAGAAGTGTCTTAAACATACTATGGACCACCAAGAAAACAAATAGTCTGTCTTGGAGGGGGTGATGCCAAGTTTCTCCTTGGAGGCTAGGATTTTGAAGGTCCATCTCACATAATTTGGGCATGTGGCCAGAAGAGACCTATCTTTTAAGAAGGACATCATGTTCCAAGGGTGGAGGGACAGTGCAGGAAAGGAAGACCCCGAACTGGGACAATGGAGTTAGGTGTGTCAGAGTCAGTGAGACTATCTCAGGACAGGGCAGGCTTCAGAGCTGTTGTACATAGGCTCGCTATGAGTTTCAGACAAGGCAAAATATTATAATGAAATATGCAAGGAGCTGGAGTCAGAAAATCAAAAGGACCAAACTCGCTCAGCATTTCTTAAGTTGAAAGAACTAAAGAATAAATTCAAGCCACAAGTTACAATGCTTAAGGATGCTATGGGCAGAATATTAAAAAGGAACAAATTGAGGGGGAGGGTAGAGAAAATAGTGCAACAATGAATGAATGGAAACCCAAAATCTCTGTAAATGTTCGTTAAAATTAATAAAATTTAATTTAAAAAGTTATCTTTCTAAAAAAAAAAAAGAAGCATTAAAAGCAGATGGAAAGAGTATACAGAGTCATTGTACCAAAAAGAATTGGCTAACACAGAAGCGCAGGCTGCTCTGAAGGACTTGGAAAAAAATAAAGCCCCAGGAATTGATGGAATACTAAGTGACGTATTTTAGCAAACAGATGCTGCGTTGCATGTGCTCACCAAGTTGTGCCAAGAAATCTGGAGGACAACTACTTGGCCAATTGACTGAAAAAGATCCATACTTATTGCCATGCCAAAAAAAAGTGACCCAACAGAGTGTGGAAATTATCAAACAATATCACACACTAGCAAAATCCTGCTGAAGATTATCCAGAAAAGACTTGAACAGTACATGAACAGAGTACTACCTGAAATACAGGTTGGGTTTAGAAGAGGTTGTGGCACTAGGAACATGATTGTCAATGTCAGATGGATCTTGACAGAAAGCAGAGAGTACCAGAGGAATATCTATCTGTGTTTCATTGACTATGCAAAGGCATTTGGCTGTGTGGATCACAATAAATTGTGGCTAACCTTGAGGAAAATGCGAATCTCAGAACACTTAATTGCGCTTATACCTATACTTGGACCAAGAAGCAGTCCTTCGAACAGAGCAAGGAAACACTGCATGGTTCAAAATTAAGAAAGGAGTGTGTCAGGGATGCATCCTCTCCCCATACCTTTTCAATCCTTATGTAGAACAGATCATTTGGAAAGCAAGGCTTTATGAGGAGGAGTGTGGCATCAAGATTGGAGAGAGACTCATTAACAGCCTAAGATATGCAGATAACACAAGCTTGCTTGTTGAAACAGAAGAAAACCTGAAGCACTTGCTGCAAAAGATCAAGGACTATAGTCTTCAAGAAGACAAAGATTGTCACCACTGGGTCAACTGGCAGCACCATATTAGATGGAGAGGAGATTGAGGCTGTTAGCAATTAGAGTTTCCTTAGCTCCACAACCAACACTCAGTCAGCAGTCAGGAAATAAAGAAGAATTGCATTGGGAAAATCTGCTGTCATGGACATCTCCAGAGTGCTGAAAAGCAACGACGTAAATCTAGGTACAAAAGTGTGCTTGATTCAGGCCACGGTCTTCTCAATTACTTGTTATGCTTCAGAGAGTTAGACAAAGACTAAGAATGACGGAATAGATGCCTTTGAGTTGTGGTGCTGGAGAAGTGTCTTGAACATACCACGGACTGCCAAGAAAACAAATAGGTCTGTCTTGGGGAGGGTGAAACCAAGTCTCTCCTTGGAGGCTAGAATTTTGAAGTTCTGCCTCACTTTGGGCATGTGGCCAGGAGAGATCGGTCCTTGGATAAGGACATCATGCTCAGAATGATGAAGGGACAGCACAGGAGAGGAAGACCGCAGATGAGATGGATTGATACAGTAACTGGGACAATGGGGGTTAGTGTGTTGGAGTTAGTGAGACTGGCTCAGGACAAGAAGGGTTCAGAGCTGCTGGATATGGAGTCGCTATACATTGCAGGCAGCTCAATGGCATATAACAACAGTAACATACTATGACAGGTTTAGAAGCAGGAGTGGCATCCACTTCCTAAATAACATGTCTTCGGAAACTTTATGAACTTTGATAAATGTCGATAGTTGTAGAGGGGCTTCAGGCCTTTTGTTCATAGGGTCGCTATGACTTGCTCGACTTGGTGGCAATCAACAACTGTCGCGTTCCAACCCCGCCAGCGGGATAAAGGAAAAACACGACACTGGGATTCGCTGCAACTGAAAGCTTCTTTATTGTGGTAAAAAATGGCGGCCGCGGCGCCCCTTCCTCCTCCCAGCCCCTTATATACCCTTTACCTCGATAGCTTCTATGCTTAATTTCTATTGGCCTATAACTATCTATTCCTATTGGTCTATAACTACTTATTCCTATTGGTCTATACTTACTTATTCCTAGTGGTCTATACTTAACTCTAACTCTCCAATCAATTTTTGCCACAATTGCCGTTGCCATTCATGCTTCCTGACACGTCAGCACCTGCAGCTCCTGCAAACAACAACAGTAACAATGAGTTGAAGGTGACTTGATGGCACATAACAATAACAACTTGTAAAGATTAGAAGACTGAACAAATATATGTTGTTGTTGTTGTTGTTGAAGTGTCCTCAAGTCGGAAGTAACTCGTAGCGACCCTATGAACAAAAGTCCTCGACACTCACATGACTTCCATCCTTTCTTCAGGTTCATAGGATTTCCCGAGGCAATCTATTTACAGAAGTGGATGCCACTCCTGCTTCCAAAATATATAGAGTTGAGTTTATTAGTAGTTACTAGAAATGAGGGTGTGTGTGTGTGTGTATGTGTGCCCATTTGTGCATGTGTGTGGGGAGGGGACAAAAGGGAAAAAGCTGAAAGTCATAGAACAATACAATTGATTAAGAGTAGGGTTGTGCAGGTGATTGTTATCATTGCTGTCAATAAGTTAAACTCCTGTAAAAAGTTGAATTGGCAAGAAAAAATGTGCAGCCTAGGAAATCCTGTGGGAAGCACTTTTGTGTCCTACTGGTTCCTTACCAGTTGGAGTCAACTTAAATTCATATATTAAAACATTCTGTTTCTGATATTTTGTTGCTGCTATCCTCACTCCTATCTGTCTTTTTTTGTGTGTTTGCTTTATAGAACAACAACAACAACAAAACAAAATAAAATTCCATCCCATATCTTTCTTTACTCTTGTTATAATTGCAATATTGGTAAGGAGTAATGGGAAATGCAACTCTTGAAACTGCCGTGTTTAACTAGAAGGAATATTTATAAAATTGTTGTGTTAAAAAAAGCCCACCAAGCCCAAAAAACTAATGCAAAATAGATGTCAAATTGGCCAAGATGGTGAACAGATCACACATACTGTTCCTTCTTTCCTACCTCTCTAACTTCACAACGAAATGACTCATGAATCGTAAAAAGGTGGGGTGCGGGGGAATGCCTTGGTACTGGAAAATAAATATGAAACATTTCACATCTTAGTCACAAGATGGTACGGACAGGAAAGAGGAAAACAAAGACAAAATTTATTATCGTTTTGATTTTCCACATACTCATGTGTCTGGGTCAGAATTGACTCATAACTGATTCTCTGCTGGGTTTGAATCTATAAATCCCAAAGAGGAGATTGTCCTTACTTTGCCAGCAAAGGGGCTGGTGGATTCAAATCACCAGAGAGGAAGCACCTTTGGATTAGCAGCCCAACTCCCTACAGACTACGTCAGCAAAACTCTCTGGTTTTAGGATTATTTTTTTTGAGATAAAAAGGATGATTGTGCAAAGAAAATTTTCCAAAGATTTCCTCTATGAGAACAATATAAACTGATGTTGCCTACATTTTCCTGAAAGAGTCATGTTTACATACATGCTAGTTATTCATTCTATTCAACAAATATTTATTAAGCACTCACTATACAGGCTTAGGTGGGAGGCTCTCCTTGCCAGAAGGCAGGAGCATGGTGGTGGGAGTGCAGGAATCGTGGCAAGCTTTTGTAGTCAACTGCTTTTCCGGGAATGTGTTTGGGAATGTGTTTGACGTGCAGGTTTGCTCTGTCCCTGGAGTGAGGCTAGCCAGCCTGGGCCTAGGGTTTGAACCAGGAGGCGGCCTTAAGCCCAAGGCAACTGGGAAGAAGTGGCCATGTTGTTCCTGGTTTGGCTGGCTCCTCCTCCTCAGTCTCGTGGGAGGCTCTCCTTGCCAGAAAGCAGGAGCATGGTGATGGGAGTGCAGGAATCGTGGCAAGCTTTTGGAGTTGACTGCTTTTCCAGGAATGTGTTTGACATGCAGGTTTGCTCTGTCCCTGGAGTGAGGCTAGCCAGCCTGGGCCTAGGGTTTGAACCAGGAGGGGCCTTAAGCCCAAAGGTTCAAACTGTCTTCCTGTCAAACATTCTTCTAGGTGGTATAGTACTGGTCTGTGCGTTGCTGTACAGAGGTTAACTCGTGATTGCTGTGAAGCTGAAGCCTGTGACAGTGATGTGCCAATCGTGGTAATGGGCACCCATGGTAGACAGTGTTGGCTGGAGCTTCCCGACTAAATCAAGCCTGGAAGCAGGAGCGGCATCCACTTCCAAAATGGCTTGCCTCCGGAAACTCTATGTACGAACAGTGCTCAAGCTGTTCGTTCATAGGGTCGCTATGAGTAGTCTGTGACTCGACGGCATTAAACAACAACAACATACAGGCTTAGGTGTGCCAGAGACAGGATGGCACAGAATAGGACAGAGTTCATAGGGTTGCTATGAGTCACACTCAATTCAGTGACACCTAACAACAGCAACATATACTCATTTACAGAGCTCAGTAGCTTAGGGGTAAGAAGTTCCACTGTCAACACAAAGCCATGCAGTTCAAATCCACCAGCTGCTCCACTAGAGAATGATAAGCAGTCTCCTCCGGTGTAATGTACTGCCTCTGAAAACCCTCTGGAGAGTCAGCTGTGGGTCAGTTCCAGCTCGATGGCACACAACAACAGCAACAAAGGGATCTAGAGTTGATTCAACCTAAAGTTACGTAGTTGGAATTCACTAGCTGCTCTGTGGGGAAAAGATGGGCAATCTCCTTTTGTGCAATTTAAAACCTCTGAAAACCCTCTGGAGGGTCAGCTGAGTTGGTTTTGACTCGATGGCATGTAACAGCAACAACAACAACATATATTCATTTTATATGTTCATTTAGGGATCTCTGATGACATAGTCCATAGGAAGTCTTGCTGCTACCCCCAAATGTCGCACCTCTCTGCCTGTTGGAATCCACCAGTGACTTTGTGGGAGAAAGATGGGCAATCTCCTTTCCTATGATTTTGAGCCTCAGAAATTGAATGGAGGTTCAGCAATGAGTTGACTTAATGAATGTATGTTCATCTGGGGCCTTTGTAGTGTATTGTGTAGCATATCCAGCTGCTAACTACAAGGTCGGCAGTTTGAATTCAACCCACCCTCTTTGGGAGAAAAATGGGAAGTCTCTTACAGTAGAAACCTGCCAAGGTTCATTAAGCGTTGGAACTGACTCTATGGCAGTGTGAGTTTTGTTGCTTTTTGTGCTTACTGCTGTTCCAGGGATTGGAGAGCTACCAAACAAATAAAAAACCAAAACCTCTCTGCCTTCAAGTTAGTTCTGACTCATGGTGACCCTCCACCAGGTCGATCTTTCTTCCTTGGAATTGCTGATGAGTTTTAATTGAAAACCTTTCAGTTAGCAGCCTAACATATAATGTACTATGCTCCCGAGGCTCTTTACTTATACAGCAGTGAACAAAACAGACAAAAATCTCTACCCTTATAAGACTTATATTTCATTAGAAGAGAGACAACAAATCAATAAGCTTAATTAGTAGCTTACTTAGTACATTAAAAGTCTGTGTCCTTTTAATTTTTTTCTTTCACTGATGTTGAGTTGAAACTGACACATAACTGATCCTTCATCAAGTTTTCAGAGGCTATAAATTGCATGAGAGGAAATTGCCCCCCTATCTCCTGCAAAAGAACTGGTGAATTTGAACCACCTACATATAGGCTGGCAGTGCAACTCCTTAATCATTAGACCACCAGAGCTTATTTTAAGTGCACTGGGGAAGGGGCCATAAAATATAGACAAGAGAGGATCAGGAGGAAATGGAACCACTTAATTCTTTATTTAGGGTGACCACAGATGGTCTCATTTGGAAGATATCATTTGATTCAATACTATAGGTAAAGATGTCGATAATAAAGTTATTTGCCAGATATGTTCCAGGCAGAATGAAGAGAAGAGCAAGGAGCAGAAGGCAAAAAGAACTGTGGCTGGAAGAAAGGAGGGAGAAGGACAGTGGGAGGTCATGTACAAGAGGTAGTAGAGTGATGACAGGGAGCTTCAGAGTAGATTTATTGACCATGGTGCAGATTTTCATTTTTACTTTGGGTAAAAATGGGAATGATTGCACTGGTTTCTAGTGGAGGAGTGACAAGGATAAATGCGGTGAGACCAGTTTAGGAGCCTGTCTCAGTCACCCAGATGAAAGATGGCACTGCTTGGGACCAAAGTGGTAGTAAAAGACATGCTAAGAAGTGATCAGGTTCTAGATAGATTTTGAAGGGAAAATGAACAAGATTTCCTGATATGCTGGATGGAAGATATGAGAAAGCCAAGATGATTCCAAATGATTCCTGGTGACATTTCCATAATCCAAAAATTTAAAAAAAATCCTCCATTCTTTCTCATATCCAATGCTAATGCAAAACAATAATGGAGATGTGGCAGTACTGATAGTTTTAAGAAGGAAAGAATAATGGTTCTAAGCTGTGGTACCTGGCTCTCTCTGAAGTGGCAATTTACTATGACAGAAAGATTATCTGAGTGAATTCCAACTAAGTTCAGGCAACCACAATGAATGGGGAGGGGGGAATGTAAGGGGGTCTGTCTTACATAAAGTCTCAACACAACAGTCAAATCAAACCAGTGAATTCCCTTAAGCCTCCACCACCTCCCTACTTTGTTTCTCTAGAAGAATCTTAGCTTGCATACTTGTTCCACCCCCAGTCATCACACCCAAGCAGGGTGAACCCTGCCAGCAGAAAGCTGTAGTCCAGGGATGGGAGGCCTAGCTCAGGGGAACCTGAACAGCCCAACAGTTGACGTAAGTATTGATGGAATACAAACTATCAAAAGAGATCATTTTTTTACTTAATGAAGCACTGCAGCAAAATGAAAAAGAAATCACAATAAAAAGCTCACAAAAGAGGAGGCATGACATATGAGAAATAGTGAGAAGCAGAGGACCCAGCTAAGATTCCTATTAAATATAAATTACTGCTGACAAAATTTAATATAATTCTTCATAAAATATTCTTAAAACAAGAAAAGCATTAGAGGAAAAATTAATAACAATTTGAGCTAAATCACTGAAAAAGTAGAAGACAGGAAGGAATAAAATTTTGTAAAAGTATCCTCTGAAGAGAGCAAAGTAAGCACAGAGTGAGGCAAGCACAGAGTGTGCAGGACAGATGGAATTTGAGTGAGAAATACTATTAAAATAATTAGTTCGAACATTTTTAATGGGTGATAGACAAACTTGAAAAATTACAGGCCACTGCAAGCAAAAACTAGGAGGAGCTTAAAAATAAATCCAAGACAATACAGATAAAACAAATGAGACATCAGAAGCACTAAAAAAACAAGAAACCACGATCCAAAATATGAGGTCCAATATTTCAGAGGCTGTCAATATGATGGAGGGATATATGAACAGAGTTGAAGAGATGGAACACAGAACCAGTGAAATAGAAGACAGAATAGTCACCAGTGATCTGTTCGAGCAAAAAGCAGAATAAAAAAGGAAGGGAAAAGAAGAAAACCTAAGAATAATGTGGGACACCATCAAGAGAAATAACGTGTGCATCATTGGAATCCCAGAACAGGAAGAAGCAAGTAAAGGCACCAAAGAAGTTGTGGAAGAATTACTAGAAGAAAATTTCCTAGATATAATGAAGAATGAGAGAATAAATATTCAACAAGCTGAGTGAACACCATACAGAATAGACCCCAAAAGGAAAACACCAAGGCCTATCATAGTCAAATTTTCCAGAACCAAGATAAGGAGAGAATTCTGAAAGCAGCGAGGAAGAAACAAAGAGTAACCTATAAAGGAGAGCAGATAAGAGTAAGTAATGATTTCTCAGCAGAAACCATGCAAGCAAGAAGACAATGAAATGATATATATTGAACACTCAAAGAACACAACAGTCAACCAAAAATACTGTACCCAGCAAAATTGTCCATCAACTATGAAGGAGAGATCAAAATATTCCCAGAAAAACAAAACCTAAGGGAGTTTGTAAAAACAAGACCAGCATTACAGGAAACACTGAGAGATGTCCTTCTTACAGAGGTGCCACAGAAAGCAGCATGGACCAAAGTAACTAGCAACAACACCAAAAAGAACTCAACAAAATGGTAGCAACAATACCTTGCCTCTCAATAATCACATTGAATGTGAATGGTTTAAATGTACCACTGAAGAGAAAAAGAGTAGCGGATTGGATAAAAAACCAAAATCCATCACTATGCTGTCTATAAAAGATACACCTAAAAAATGAAGATAAAGAAACACTGAAAATAAAAAGGTAGGGGGAAAATATACCAAGCAAATGGCAACCAGGAGAAAGCAGAGATATTAATCTTTGATAAAATAAATTAGAATGCAAAAACCACCATAAAGGACAAGGAAGGTCATTATATAATGCCTAAAGAGTCAATAGAACAAGAGGACTTAACAATGATAAATATCTATGCACCAAATGAAAGACCTGCAAAATATATTAAACAAACACTAACAAAACTGAAAAAGGAAATAGACAACACTAATATAGTAGTTGGAAACGTCAATAAGCCACTCTCAAGAAAAGATAGAACTACCAGAAAGAAACTCAACAAAGATGCTGAAGAATTAAACCATACAATAAACCAACTCGATCTCATAGATATTTATAGGTTAATGCACCCCCCAAAAAAGCACAGTACACCTTCTTATCCAAAGTGCACAGAACGTTCTCCAGAATAGATCATATCTGAGGTCACAGGCAAGCAACAATAAATTAAAAAACATAGTAATAATACAAAGCATCTTCTTAGAGCATAATGCTACAAAATTAGAAATTAATAATAAGAGGATAAGGGAGGGCGGGAAACATACATTTAGAAGGTGAACAACACCTTACTTGAACATGAGGGTACCAGAAGAAATTAAAAATGAAATTAAAAATTTCTTGAAACAAATTACAGTGAAAACACCACTTACCAAAACCTCTGGGAAACAACCAAAGCAATAATCACAGGTAAATTTATAGCAGTGAACAAACACATCAGAAGGCAGGGAAAAATGACAATTGACTCTCTAACCCAACATCTCCAACAAACTGAAAAAGAACAGCAAGAAAACCCAACACCTTCTAAAAAACCTGAAATTATAAAAATTAGAGCAGAAATAAATGACATAGAAAACTGAAAGAACAAAATTGAAACCATCAACAAAACTAGGAGTTGGATCTTTGAAAAGGTCAATAAAGTTGACAAACCACTAGTAAAATTAACAAAGGAAAAGACACAAATAATCTGAATAAAAGATGAAACTGGCAACATCACAACAGAATCAACTAAAATAAAAAGGCTAACATTGGCATACTATGAAAAATTATACTCAAACAAATATGAAACACTAAAGGAAATGGACAAATACTTAGAAATATACAACCTACTTAAACTGACACAAACTGAAATTGAACACCTGAACAGACCCATTAAAAAGAAGAAATTGGAAAGGTAATAAACAACTTCCAGCTATAAAAAGCCCTGGACCAGATGGTTTTACAAGTGAATTTTATCAAACATTCAGAGGAAAACTGTCACTAATTCTACATAAACTATTCCAGATAATAGAAAAATATGGAATTCTCCCATTCTATGAAGTAAACATATCCTTGATTCCAAAGTCAGGTAAAGACACCACCAAAATAGAATACCATAGACCAATATCTCTAATGAACATAGATACAAATATCCTGAATAAAATTCTGACTAATAGAATTCACCAATACATCAAAAAAATAATTCACCATGACCAAGTAGGATTCAAAACAGTTGTGCAAGGATGGTTCAACAAAAGAAAAACTATCAATGCCATTTATCACATCAACAAGGCAAAGAACAAGAACCACACAATCCTATCAATAAAAGAAAATGGCATTTATCACATAAACAAAGAACAAGAACCACATGATGCTATCAATTGATGCAAGAAAGGGCTTTGACAAAATCCAACACCCTTTCCTGATTAAAGCACTCAACAAAATAGGATTAGAGGGGAATTTCTTCAACATAGTAAAACATATATTTGCAAACCTGAAAACCAACATTGTTCTCGATGGAGAGAAGTTAAAGGCATTTCCTTTGAGAATAGGCACTAGGCAAGGATGCCTACTATCGCCACTCCTCTTCAATATTGTATTGGAAGTTTTAGTGATAATAATAAGACAAGAGAAGGAAATAAGAGGTATCCAAATTGCAAAGAGGAGGTAAAATATCTCTATTTGCAGATGATAAGATAGTATACTTAGAAAACTGTAAAGACTCAGCAAGAAAACTACTGGATATATAGTTGACCAATTCAGCAAAGTGTCAGGATACAGGATCAACATACAAAAATCAATTTAATTTCTCTACAGTGTCAAAGAGAATACAGAGATGGAGGTGAGAAAAACAATACTCTTCACAATAGCTAATCACAACATTAAATACTTGGGAATAAATCTTAACCAGAAGCACAAAGGCTCTATTAAAGGAAATTATAAAACATTACAAGAAACAAAAAAAGACCTGGAAAAGTGGTAGAATATCCCTTGCTCATGGATAGGAAGACTCAATGTTGTGAAAATGGCAATACTACCAAAAGCAATTTACACATTTAATGCAATCCCAATACAAATACCAATTCCATTCTTCGACAAGATGGAAAAGGCAATTTCCAATTTCATTTGGAATGTAAAGAGGCCCAGAATAAGCAAAGCACTCCTTAAAAAGAGAAACAAGGTAGGAGGCATCTCACTCCCTGATTTAAAATCCTACTACACTGCCGTGGTTGTCAAGACAGTGTGGTACTGGTACAATGGCAAACACATAATTGAATGGACTAGAATTGAGAATCCAGAAATCAGCCCATCTACCAATGGTCAACTGATTTTCTACAAGGAGATGAAATCAGTTAAGTGGGAAACAACAGCCTTTTTAACAAATAGTGTTTGCAAAATTGGAAAATCATCTGTAGAAAACTCAAGCAACAGGCGCTGGCTGAAAATCGCCTGTGACTTCATCCATAGCCACTGGTGAGAGTCAGTGCCCAGAGCCATCAGGGGCTTTAAGCTCGTTGCCCACTGCTGTGGTGTGGACAGCTGAAACCCAGGCCCTGACAGGCACCTGGGGGGGGGGGAAGAAAACTCAAGCAAGATCCACACCTCACTCCATACACAAAAACCATCTCAAAGTGGATCATGGACCTAGGACTAAAACCAAGGACTATAAACTTCATTAGAGAAAAGCTTGGAAGAACTCTAGAAGTCCTAATCCACAACATAACAGTCTTCCAAGCATCCTGAAAAACCTACAACCAGGAGAGAATAAAATAGATGAATGGAACCTTCTAAGAATCAAATCCCTATGCATATCCAAAAAATTCTTCAATAGAGTAAAAAAGGAAAGCCACAGATTGGGAAAAAATATTTGGTAATGACATCTCTGATAAGGGACTAACTTATATCTAGAATTTATAAAATAATCGAGCACAACAAGACAAAAGAAAACAACCCAATTGAAAAATGGGCACAGAAATGTTCAAAATCTCTAGCTCTAAGAGAGATGAAAATAGGAGATATAATCTTACTCCAATAAGAATAACAAAATTTAACAGAACAGTAAATATCAAATGCTGGCGAGGTTGTGGAGAAACTGGAACCCTTATTCACTGTTGGTGGGAGTGTAAAATGGTGCAACCGCTATGGAAGGCTGTATGGCACCTTCTCAGAAAGTTGCAAATAGAAATACCACTTGATCCAGCAATTCCACGGCTGTGAATATACCCTAAAGAAACCATAACCGCCACCCAAGCAGATATATGCACACCCATGTTTATTGTGGCTTTGTTCACAAAAGCGAAGATCTGGAAACAATCCAAGTGCTCATCAAAAAACAAATGGCTAGAGAAGCTTTGGTATATTCGCACAATGGAATACTATGCTGAAAAACAAGGAACTCATGTAATATTAAAAATGGATGATCCTGCAATATTATTCAAAATGGTTGACTCTGGAGAACATTATGCTGAGTGAAATATCCCAGTCACAAAAGGACAAATATTACATATGTACGGCCAAGCACAATCAATAAGAGTGCATCTAAATTCCAAAATCAATCTCCATAATAGTCTATGTGTTTCCTACTGCCAAAGGGGCCCTTTAGAGTAGTGAGAGAAGATCTTCACCCTGAAACCCACAGCGTCCCTTTTCAGCAGGAAGTAGCTAAGAGAATACACCATCCCCTTTTCCTTATGACTCAGGGTGAAGTCTCTCTCAGGGAGGAGTGATAGGGAATGGCAAAGGACACACTGACAAAGAAGATTAATCAGAACTGGCTTTGACAAGCACTGTGGCATTTGGACAAGAACAAACTGGGAGGAGGGTAGAGAGAATAGTGCAACAATGAATGAATGGAAACCCAAAATCTCTGTAAATGTTTATGAAAATTAATAAAATATAGGGAAAAAAAGGTTGGCAATAGCTCCAGGACTCTTCAGAAAAGAAAAAAAAAATGGATGATCCTGGAGTACATTATGCTGAGTGAAATATCTCAGTCACAAAAGGATAAATACTGCATAGTGTCACTGTTGTAAAACAGAACTGACATGGGGTTACGGGGAGACTGAGAAAGATAAATTATGTATACTGCATTGAAACAGATGAGAGAGATTTGTTTAAAAAGTATATATCATTAAGTATTATTGTCATGGCAAGAGTCTAGAATGAAAGCTGCTTAGTGGAGTGGACTGGGGGGGATTGTATAACAATGAAAGAATATTTTTTTCTATTTTACTTTTAAGAGAGAAAAGCAAACTGGGGGGAGGGATATACAGGGAGGAAAGTGTACAACAATGAATTAATGGAAATCCAAAGTTTTTGTACACTTTCATTAAAATGAAAAAAAAGTATTAAAAAAAAGCATCCTCTGAAGTGGAGCAAAGTCATAGATCTTTTTTCCTTGATGGGTATATAAAGTCCATCATGTAAGATGTCATAATTATTAACAAATCATGTTGTTAAGTGCCGTCGAGTCGCAGGCGACTCATGGCGACCCTATGAAGGAGAGTCCTCGACGCTTGGGTGCCTTTTATCCTCTCTCAAGGTTCATAGGGTTTCCGGAGGCAAGCTATTATGGAAGTGGATGCCACTCCTCCTTCCAAGCTTGTTTTAATCTGGGAGCTCCACCCCACTCTCTGTCCAAATTGGGTAACATTTGACACACCAGTGTCACGGTGTTCAGCCTCACAGCAACCAAAAGTGAATGCAGTATGGCAACTTGTACATCAGGGCTATACAACCTAGAGGAGTGTCTGAACAAAAGCAATGAAGGACAGGCCCGAGGGCAGCGGATGAAAAGTCACCCACCTTCGGCTTGGTAGCATCGCTTTCTGTCCACTGGGCCCGCTGATCTTTCTTTCTATGTTGATATTATTGTTGTTAAGTGCCGTCGAGTCGCAGGCGACTCATAGCGACCCTATGAAGGAGAGTCCTCGAGGCTTAACAAATCATAGAGGTAAGACTAAAAGGGAAACAATTTTATCAGAAATCACGAACTCAAATGCTCATAGCATCTAGACAGGTAATGCAGAAGGTCAATACATTCTTGCATATTTTTCTCAAAACATAGCTTTCTTAAGTCTTTTACAGAGAAATACTCTACTATAAGAAAATAATAGTGTATCACTAAAGAAGACATTCAGATGGCAAACAAACACATGAAGAAATAAATGTTCAAAATTTGTTGCTCTCAGAGAGATGCAAATCAAACAACTATGAGATGTCATGTAACCCCAGCAACAACACCAAAGATCAACAGAGCAGCAAACAAAGGCTAGTGAGATTGTGGAGAGATTGAAGCCCTTATTCATTGTTGGTGAGAATGTAAAATGGTGCAACCATTATGAAAGTTGGTTTGGCGTGTTCTCAAAAAGTTGGAAATAGAGATACCATTTGACCCAGCAATGCCACTACTGGGAATATACCCTAAAGAAAGCAGAATTGCCACCGAAACATATGTATGCACATTCATGTTTATGGTTTTATTATTCACAATAGCAAAGAGGTGGAAGCAACCAAAATGTCCATCAACAAATGAATGGATAGAAAATTTATGATGTAGTCACACAATGGAAGACTACGCAGAACTGAAAAATCAAGAATCTTGTCAATCATTACACAACATTGGTAACCTTGGAGAACATTATGCTGAGTGAAATATCTCAGTCACAAAAGGACAAATATTGCATAACATCACTGTTATAAAACAGAACTGACATGGGAGGTTGGGGAGGAACTAGGAAAAGGGGATAATTAACACTGAATTGGAATAGATGAAGGAAAGCATTGCTTAAAAGGATTATATAATTAGGCATTCTTTGCATGAATAAGAGGTGCATTACAAAGTGAACTAGGGGAGGGAATGGAGAGTGAGGATATTGCACAATGGGTGAATATTAAAAAATAAATGAACTGGGGAAAGGGAAAGGAACAGGGAGGAAGGAAAATGTGCAACAATGAATGAACAAAAAGCCAACTTTTCTGTAAACTTTCATTAAAATTACAGGGTTTTTTTTTTTTGTTTTGTTTTTTTTAATTTAATTATTTTCTCTGTGTGTGTACCATCAAATTGCATCTGACTGGTACAGGAGGAGATGGTTCCTCCTTCTCTGGCAGGGCATCTGGTGGATTTGAACCACAAATCTCTGGGATTGCAGTGCAGCTTCTTGCCACTAGGCCACCAGAGCTCCCCCAAATTACAGTTTTTAAAAAGTACTATCAGAGCTCTAGTGGCCTAGTGGCATGAAGCTGTGCTGCAATCCTGAAGTTGCATAGTTCAAATCCACCAGATGGTCTGCTGAAGAAGAAAGGGCAACATGCCTGTTGGATCCAATTTGATGGTAAAAACAAGAAAAAGAATTTAAAAAGTACTACCAAAAAATAAAGATAATAGTGTAAACAAGATCATAAATATAAACTCAAATTCATCCTCCACTTTAGAAAAGTAAACATAGTGGGAACTGTGATTAAGCAGAGGCACATCCCACCTCTAGGGGGCCCTGTCACCTTTCAGTTCTAAGTAATTGTCTTGAATTACAAAGGACCCCATATAACAGACTTTCTGCTTTTTCAAGCATGGATAAATACCTGCATTTCTATAAAAAATACTTAGTTTTTTTTAAGATTGCTCAAAAATTTAAAGTATGCTAAAGATCAGGGAGCAAAAGGGAGACTTGGTGGTGTGAGGGTTACTAAACAAGAGGTTGGTGGTTTGAATCCAACTAGCCAGTCCATGGGAAAAAGAAGTGGCAGTCTGTTGTCATAACAACTTACAGTTTTGAAAACCTTATGAGCAGTTATACTCTTACAGATTGGGTCCTTATGAGTCTGAATTGACTTGAAAGTGTTGACTTAGATTTGAGTTTTGGAATTAGGCGAAACAAAACAGTAGACCTAACATCCACAGGTAAATTATAACCAATAGTCTACTAATTTGCAAAGGATCCCTGGTGGCATTAATGGGTAAGAGTTTGGCAGCTAAGTGAAAGGCTGACAGTTCAAAGCCACCTAAGGGTTTCTACAAGACAAAGACTTGGTGATCTGATTCTGTAGAAATCAGATCCTAACTTTATGGGGCACTTCTACTCTGTTACAAAGGGGGTCATTATAAGTCCAGTTAATTCAGTGACACCCACACATCAACCAATCTGAAATCTCTGATAGAGGTCTTCAATGTTTCTAAAGAATAAGGTAAAATACATAGGACTTCTGGTCTGAATTGGTAGGTATCAAAACAAATATAGGATTAATCACAATAAAAGTAGTACATTTTCCTATTCAAAGATAAAACTTGAAAAACAAAACCCAACAATATGTGATTTACAAATAACTAGGGATTTCTGGTGGCCTAGTGGTAAGAAGCTGCACTGCAATCCCAAAGGCATAGGGTTCAAATCCACCAGCGGCTCCTTGGGAGAAGGATGGGCAATCTCCTTCCGTGTAATTAACTGCCTCTGAAAACCAGCTAGAGGTTCAGCTATGGTTTGGTTCTGAGTCAGTGGTACACAATGTTGTTGTTGTTGTGTACCATCAAGTTGGAAACAGACTCATAGCTGACCTTCCAGCAGGTTTTAAGAGGCAATTAAAACACAAGAGGAGATTGCCCATCCTTTTCCCAAGGAGCCTTGAACTACGTGGCTTAGGGATTGCAGCACAGCTTCTTGTCTCTACAGTAAAACAAAATGACTCAAAAGTTTGAAGACAAACATTTAGATCAAGGCAAATGCTAACAAAAAGAAGACTTTATGACTAAAGTAATAAATAAATAAATATTCTATCTAGCTCACAACCTAAATGGCTAAAGGTAGAGTGGACTTTAGGATTATATATTAGTTCAGTAATTCCATTAAGCACCTAATTTCTTTGTTCTATCTGATTTGTAATCCACAATATTGTATTTATTCTACAGCTGGCTCCTTTTATGATCATAGAATGACTGTCAGTTGTAATCTGAACTAAGAGCTTTCATGTGTCTTGCTAGTGCAAAGGAGTTACTCACCCAACTGCAAAAAAAGAGAAAAAGAAAAAAGACTGCCCTTATGATCTAATTGGTACAATTTAGTAAACATGGCTATTCCTAACAAATGAAGATACCAGAAACCACATACTGATTGACTCAGATCTGGATTCCGCCCCCCCCTTTTATTCCTTTTTCGTCTTTTTTTTTAAATGTTTTCTTGTTATTTGGTGGAAGTTTAGAAAGCATCAGTTTCACATTTAACAATTTATACACATTTTGGTTCATAATAGTAAATACAGCTTCCTCAACGTAACAGCACCCTTCCCGCTTCCTCCCTGGGTTCCCCATTTCCATTCATCTTTCTCTCCTCCCTCTTCCTTCTCTTTAAACTTTCTCTTAAGCAAATAACATCCTCATGGTCATGCATGGCTGATTGTTTTGAAGAGTATGTTCCACTGGAGTGTTATTGATCACTTTATTGACAACTATTTGGCAAAAAATTAACACTTCAGAGTGGGTTCAATTTTAGGTTTGAAAGACTATTGTTTCATGGATTTCACCAGTTTCTATCTGACCAGTAACTTCTATGTTTTTCCCCCTAGTCTATCCAGGACCTGGTGTTGTGATACTTATCTGAGCACTGGGGAATGGTTGCCAAGCACCATCTGATTCTTCTGGACTCTGACTAGTGAGAACTTCGGCTCATGCAGTCCATTAATTCTTTGGACTAATTATTTTCTGAATCTTTGACTTTCTTCAATACTTTCTATACTTAATGAATAAATATCATTAGCTGTATCACAGATGTCCACTCCCCAATTTTTAAGACTCTAGTCACCACTCAGTAACATATAATAGGATGTAAAACATTGCTTTTGTGGACAATGTTATGCCAATTGACCTAGAGGTCCTCTGATACTACAGTCATAAGGCCCCAAGTCCAATAACTCAGTTGCTCAAGGTATTGCGTTATGGCTAAGAAGTTTGCATAACTTTCCCCCTCCATATTCTTGTATGTATTTGCAGCATATACAAATACACATGTAGAAATATCCTCTGCCAAAGCTATAAATTCTTTAAGGTGTACTCCATATGCCACCTCTCCAGTTTCTCTTGCACATTTATCTATGCAGTCACTCATAAAATACTTTTTTATTACTGTTACTGCACTGTTTAGCACGTAATAGCATGTACATCGTGTTTATGGTGGGCACTCTTGTGGCCTAATGGATAGGGAAGTTGCGCTAACAACCCAAAAGCAAGTGGTTCAAATCTACCATCTGCTCTGAGGGAGAAAGATGGTCAGAAGAAAGATCTTGCATATGATTTACAGCCCCTGAAAACGCACGGAAGGTCAGCTAGGACCTGGTTCTGATTTGATGGCAATGAACAGCAACAACAAATTGTGATTGCCATTGTTGCTTTTTACTGTTGTAGTACTCCCGGGGTCTTCCTTTACCTTGGTCATGTTATGCTTATCTTCCCTTTGCTTATATTGCTTTCCCGTTCATCCAAATTAATACCTGTATACTCTCTAGTTAGTGAACTCTTTAATAGTAAGGAGTTGTGCTACCAACTCAAAGGCAAGTAGTTCAAACCCACCAGCTGCTTTATGGGACAAAGGTAGGTAATCTTTTCCTATGCAATGTATAGCCCCAAAAAACCTGCTGGAGGGTGAGTTATGAGTAAATTCTAAATCAATGACAATGAGTTGAGTTGGGAGTGTTTAGGTAATAAAAAGAGACGACACTGAAAAATTTCATTAAGTACCTTATAAACAAGAAGCACTGGTAACAAAAGAAGAAATGAAAGTTGTGTTGAAGACATCCGGGGGTGGGGGGAAAGTCCTAGGAAAAGATGGGCTACAAATTGACAGGTTTCAACTAATAGATTCAGCCCTAGACGTACTTACCAGTCTATTCTAGGAAATTTGAAGGACAACTACCTGTCTGGCTGATGGAACTAGATCCATATTTGTCCCCATTCCCAAGAAAGGTGATCCAACAGAACATGGAAATGATTAAAAAAAAAAACGCAAACAAACATTACTTTCACATGCAAGTAAAATATTGCTGAAGATCATCCAAAAACAACTGAAGGGGTACATTGACAGAGAACTGCCAGACGTTCAAGCTGTGTTTAGAAGAGACTACATTGCTGATGTCAGATGGATTCTGGCTGAAAGCAGAGAATACCAGAAGAATGTCTATCTGTGTTTTATTGACTATGCAAAGGCAATTGACTATGTAGATCATAACAAAGTAGAGCTAACATTGAGGGGGGAAAGGGGAATACCAGAACACTTAATTATGTTCATATGAAATCTACACCTAGATTGTTGTCTGAGTGGAATGATGGTCCATTGCATGGTTTAAAATCAGAAAGAGTTTAGAATGAGTGTCAGTGTTGTATCTTTTCTCCATACCTATTCAATCTGTATGCTGAGCAAATAATTCGTGAAGCTGGACTCCACGGAGAAGAATGAGGCATCAAGATCAAAGGAAGACTCATCAACAACCTGTGTTATGCAGATGACAAAAACATGCTTGCCGAAACTTGATGGCACCTAACATAACAACAATGAAAGCATTTCTTCATGTCTTTGTTGATTCTTGAATATCTTTTTGGCAAAATATCTTTTCATGTCCTTTGCCCTCTTTTTAGTTGGTTGGTTTGTCTTTTTATTGTTGATATGTTGACATTTTCTAGATATTTTAGAAATTAGTTCCTTATCAGATCTGTCCTCATTAATTTCCCCAAGTCTCTGTATTCTCTTGTCACTTTTTTGAAGAAGTCCTCTTTTTTCTGAGTATAAGTATTTGATTTTTACAATGTCCCATTTGCCTACATTTTCTGTTTGTAGATTTTTTGTTACATTTGGTGTTTTATTTATTCCATGTATTTGGGTCTCTAGGATTGCCCCTATTTTTTTCCCTCCTGTGATCTTAATGTTTTTAGATTTTATATTTAGATCCTTGATCAATTTGAGTTAGTTTTTTTATATATGATGCAAGTTCTGCAGGGAGACATCTAGTTTAATTAAAGACATTAACTATTTTTTAAAGAGATTGTCCCTTCTCCATTTAACAGACTCTGGCCTTTGTTGAAGGTCAGCTGTCTATAGGTGGATAGATTTATGCCTGAGTTCTCAATTCTGTCCTATTGGTCACTGTGCATATTGTTGAACCAATACAAGGCTGTGTTCTCCACCAGGCCTAGATTTCTAAAGCAATTCTCTATTAATTATCTATCACCACCCTAAAACTTAATGACTTAAAACAACAATGAACAATTATTATTTCACAGTTTCTATTGGTTAGAGGTGGTTTAGGTGGGCAGCTCTGGCTCAGGATCTCTCATTGATGACATAGTCAAAGTGTCAACTGAACATACAGTCATCTGAAGGCTCAACTGCAGCTGGAGGATTAACTTCCAAGGTGGCTCACCTGCATAGCTGGCAAATTGGTCCTGCTTATTATAGGCCACATACATCAGTTTTACCTCACATGACCTCTGCCCAATGGTGCCTGACTAACCTCATGACTGGTTAGCTAGTTTCATCCAGAGTGAGCAATTAAAGAAAAAGAACATTGAGCTGATGCTATGTCCTTTCTATAACCTAGCCTTGGAAGCCACTTAGCATAACTTCTGTCACATTCTTTTAGATGAGAGTCATTTCAATATGGTGCCATCAAAAGAGGCAAAGAAGATTAGGCCTCACCTCTTGAAAAGAAGAATGTCAAAGAATTTACAGACATGTTTTAAAACTACCACCAATTACTCCAGAAGCATGGTTGGCTTAACTAATAAGGTTTTATTCCCTGTGCTTGAAGAACTCTGAGGGCATAATCTGTTAAACACACAATTGCTAGCCAAAATGTTGGTTGGTTTGTATATGGCTCCATGGGGAAAAGACCTTGCAATGTATTTTCATAAAGATTATAAGCAAGAAAGTTCTATAGAGTAGTTCTACTTTGTCAAATGGAGTCCCCATGAATCAGAATTGAGTCAATGGTATCTAACAACACCACTTTTTTTTAAGAAAGTTTAAATTTTATTTCATAGATTGAGACACTAGTGAGTAACTCAAATCCGTCAGTATCAAGTGACAACCAATTCATAATTGACCCTTCAGCAGGTTTTTAGAGGCTAGAAATCACCTGGAGGAGATAGCACATCTTCGACCTTGGTGGATTTGAACTGGCAAAGAGATGTGACTTTGGGGTTAGCAATGCACTGCCCTACAGATTAGATCACCAGAGTTCCTTGTTGTAATGCAGATCTAATCAGAACTAATTCATAGCTAACTCTTCAGCGGGTTTTCAGAAGTTATAAATTTTACAGGATAAATCCCAGCTTTTTTTCTGCAGAGCAGTGGGTATACCAACAGCGTCAAAATTTGTCTAAAAGAGTGTATGTAGGAACAATAAAGTATTTAAATATCTGGTAGTTGTGTAGAAAAAAGACTAGTGAAATCGTACAGAAATAAAAGTAGAAGTAAGGCTCATTGGAAGCAATTCTAATATTCTAAATTAAATTCTAATACGTGATTTCACTTCACTTGGCCTGAGAAAACATGCCTCAATTACAAAACAAATGAATCCTTAAAACAGCATTCTTTTTGTTGTACTCAATTCTAAGAACTCCATTCCTGCTATAAAATGGAGAAAGGATAGTTGAATCACAATGTCCAACTATGACTTTTCAAAAAATACTTCCAAAAAATATAATTTGCTATTTCTAGGAGGTATGATCCCCTAAGAAGATAGAACACTGATAAACTTCCATTGAATGAACACAAAAACGTTAATTTATCCAATAAAGACCAGTGAAGCAGCCTCTTACCTGCCACATTCTAGTCAAGCAGAAGTTAATTCAAACAGCAAGATCAAAGATCCAAAGGAGTTTACATTCTAGTGGAGGAAACATAAATAAATAGTGAAGAAAACAACTAAATTATTACAAATTATGGAATGTTTTATGATAGGAATAAGCAGTAATCTAAAATAGTAAACAACAGGGAGGTTTACTCTTTTGATAAATGGTCAGAGAAAGGCCCTTTTGTTTAAGTAACAATAAATTGATCACGGCCCTCTGGCCGGGGCGGGCTGTCTTTGGCCCTCGGCTCGGGGCGAGCCGCCATGGCCCTCTGCCCTGGGCGGGCTGTCCTCAGCCCTGGCTCAGGGCGAGCGGTCATGGCCCTCAGGGTGAGCTCCTCAGTCCCCAGATTGTGCCATCTGACCCCTGGGTAGGAAAAAAAAATGCCTAGGGTATCCAGAGAATTTTATCTAGACTACTTTCTGCCACCGTCTCCCCAGTAAACCTGAAAGCAACACCCCCAAAACCCCTCTATTTGTAACTCACAAGTTTGTTCTCTCTAGGTTTGCTCCCTTTCCTACAGGTAACCTTACCACTGAGTTTTACTTCAGACCTGACCCCGAACCCAGTGCCAGTGACAAAAAGGAAATACAACTCCCAGCTAAAGAAGCAAAGGAGGATGGAGCCTCTGGGTTCAACTAGCCATCCCCACTGGACCCACCTGGTAAAACACTTTGCAGTCCAGAGGGGAGCAAATGACAGGAAAATATCTTCTAACAGAACAAGAAGGCAAGCAGCCTTAACCCAAGATGACCAGTAAGGTGATAAAGTGTCCTCCCTTTCCCCCTTCACACCAACGCCCCTGTTCAGCATGAAGAAGCCAGAGAGTCGGCATCCAGTTCCCAAATCAGTAAGACAGTTGATTTAACTACCATTGGAAAATGCTTGTCATTTTCCTGTAGCATCTGGTCCCCACTGCTCCCCCCACCAACCAATTTCTGCAGCTCTGCAATTGCATCCCTGCCCATCCTCACCCTTCTGCCCCCAACCCTCACCTCCTTGTACCCCCAATTTGTTTTTTTACCAATAAAAATTTAAAAGCAAAACAAAACAAAAAACAATAAATTGAAATGTAACAAATATGTGCTGCCTATGGGAAGAGTGTAGCAGAGAGTCTCAGCACAGGCTCAGATGACAAAGGGATTTTCTGAGACTTGGTCACAGAACTGAAAAAAAGGACCAGCATGGCTGAAGCACAATGAACACTAGCGAGAACAGCACTGGTTCAGGTGGGAGAACAAGGCAGGGCACAGAATTTATCTAAAGGGTGTTAAAGGGTTTTAAACAAGGGAGAGACAAGAGAGATGTGAGCTGTATTTTTTTAAAAATAAACTTTCATTTTTAATGAGTAACTCATGCAAATGGTTTTTTATATTAAATAGTAAGTACTCTCTTGGCCGTCAAGGGCAAATCAATTAATAGCTCCTTTTGAGTGACTGAGGCTGTAATTCCTTGGGAGGAGATTGCACATCTTTCTCCTATGGGGCAGTTGGGGGATTCAAATCACCAGAGACACATGGCCTTTGAGTTAGCAGTGCAACTCTGTAATACTAAATAGTATTAAAATATAATGATGCTAAATCTTATAATAATGAATAGCACTATAAGCATACCAAAATCTTTAATAATGAAAAAAGAAATCCCTGCTCTGTCTCCTAACCTCCAGTTCTTACTACTCAAAGGCAACCATTTTAATTTCATTTAGGGGTATTTTCCCCTAAATTTCTAAATTTATTTAATTTATAAGCATTATTTTTTCAAAGAATTTGACTAATTTTATTATCCAAAAACGACTGGAACAGCACATCAACAGAGAACTACCAGAAGTCCAGGCTGGGCTTAGAAGGGGTCGTGGTACTAGAGATATTGTAGTTGATGTTAGATGGATCTTGGCTGAAAGTAAGGAATACCAGAGGAATGTCTATCTGTGTTTCATTGACTATGCAAAGGCATTTGACTGTGTAGATCATAACAAACTGTGGCTGACTCTGAGAAGAATGGGAATCCCAGAACACTTGATCGTTCTAACGCAAAACTTATACTTGGACCGGGAGGCAGTCGTCAGAACAGAGCAAGGGAACACTGCATGGTTCAAAATTGGGAAGGGCGTACGCCAGGGATGCATCCTATCTCCATACCTTTTCAACCTATACGTAGAACAGATTATCCGGGAGGCTGGGCTCTATGAGGAGAAATGTGGGGTCAAGATTGGTGGACGATTTATCAACAACCTGCGTTATGCGGATGATACAACCCTGCTTGCTGAAACTGAGGAGGACCTGAAGCACCTGCTGCAGAGTGTCAAGGACTGCAGCCTCCTATATGCATTGAGGCTCAATGTCAAGAAGACAAAGATTCTCACCACTGGACCAATTGGCAGCATCAGGATGGATGGTGAAGAGATTGAGATTGTACACAGCTTTAATTTGCTTGGCTCCACAGTCAACAGTCTTGGCACCAGCAGCCAGGAAATTAAAAGGCGCATTGCCATGGGAAAGTCTGCTGTTAGGGACCTCTCCAAAGTACTGAAGAGCAGTGGTGTCTCTCTGGAGACTAAGGTGCGTCTGATACAGGCCATGGTCTTCGCAATCACTTGTTATGCATCAGAGAGTTGGACAATGACCAGGGAGGATAGAAGGAGAATTGATGCCTTTGAGCTGTGGTGCTGGAGAAGAGTATTGAGAATACCATGGACTGCTAGGAAAACAAACAGATTTGTCCTGGAAAGGGTTAAACCGGGTGGCTCCTTGGAGGCAAAGATTCTGAGGCTCCGTCTAACATACTTTGGACATGTTGTGAGGAGGGACCGGTCCCTGGAGAGGGATATCATGCTTGGGAGGGTGGAGGGACAGCGCAGGAGAGGAAGGCCCTCTATGAGGTGGATTGACTCAGTGACTGGGATAATTGGGATGGGAGTGTCAGAGACAGTGCGATTGGCACAGGACAGAGCGGAGTTTAGGGCTGTTGTACATAAGGTCGCTATGAGTCGCAAGCGACTCGACGGCACATAACAACAACAAACAACATAAGGGAAAAAGCAGGAGAAAGATTAGGCAGTCTGCTTCTTTAAGGATAACTGAGGCCTTGAAAATCCTTTGGAAAGGTTTTATTCTCTCTTATAAGGTCTCTATATGTTTGAATATGGTAAGAATATGTAAAGAGCTATTCTTGATATTATAGAAAGAGTATCAGAACAAATTTCTTGTGAAGAACATGCTGTTGTGTGCCATCAGCTACAATTTACAGTGACCAATGGTTTTAAACCTTTTTTACCCTCTCCTGAGCCAACCTTATCGCTTCTTTTTTTCTTTTTTAAAAAATTTTAAAAATTAATTACAGAGATTTTGGATTTCCATTCATTCATTGATTGTTTCATTTTTCTCCCTGCCTACCCCTCCCCCGCCTCAGTTCGCTCTTTTCTTTGAAAAGTAAAAGAAAAATTCTTTCATTGGTATACAATCCTCCTCCCCCACCCCAAATACATTCCACTATGCAACCTTCATTCTGGACACTTGTCATAACCATATACCCAATCATATATCACTTTTAAAGAGTTCTCACCTTCATCTGTTTCAATGCAGTATACAAAATTTATCCAATCTTTCTCAGTCTCACTCCAACCCTGATGTCCCGTTCTACAACAGTGGCACTATGCAGTATTTGTCCTTTTATGACTGAGATATTTCACTCAGCATAATGTCTTCCAGGGTCACTTCTTTTTTTAATTGATATTTTAATGAAAGACTATAGCAAACTTGGATTTCCATTCATTCATTGTTGCACGTTTTCATTCCTGCCCACTCCTCCCTTCCAGTTCGCTTTTCTCGTTGAGAAGAAAAAAAAAATTCATTCCTATAGAGAGAGCCTCCGCCCCCGTCCACTTTACTATGCAGCTCTTATTCTGGACTCTTACCATGCAAATAATACCTAATCCTATATCCCTTTTAAACAGTTCTCTCCTTCATGTGTTTCAACACAGTGTACATTATTTATCCCCTCTTTTCTCAGTTTCCCCCAAACCCGATGTCAGTCCTGTTTTATAATGGCGGCATTATGCAGTATTTTTCTTTTTGTGATTGAGATGTTTCACTCATCATAATGTCTTGCAGGGTCACCCATTTTGTATACTATTTCATGAGTTCCTTGTTTTTCAAGGCTGTGTAGTATTCCATTGTGTGAATATACCAGTTTCTCTATCCATTCGTTTGTTGATGGCAGATTCGAACCACCTGAGAGGCCGCCTTTGGGTTAAGCACAGCAACTTTCTGCAGGCTACTCCACCAGGGCTCCCTGCTGTTCTACTACCTGATGCAATTTGACTTTTTTACTCTTTACCTTCTATAACTTCTGTGTTTCATTGACTATGCAAAGGCATTTGACTGTGTAGATCATAACAAACTGTGGCTGACTCTGAGAAGAATGGGAATCCCAGAACA
>NW_006400007.1:3145963-3169251 GCF_000299155.1 Elephantulus edwardii
GGCACAGGACAGAGCGGAGTTTAGGGCTGTTGTACATAGGGTCGCTATGAGTCGCAGGCGACTCGACGGCACATAACAACAACAACAACAACTTTTAAAGTTTGACAAGAACTTTTTATCCCTAGTTTATGAATCTTGAGGCACTTGGCTGTGGAAATTTCCCCCTCTTGTGCTAGGATATTTGTGACACTAAATTTTGACGCTCATGGAGAGGGTGCAGCCGGAGTGCTCTTTGGAGGCAAGGATGATGACGCTTCACCTCACATACTCTGGGCATGTTGCTAGGAGGGGCTATTCCTTGGAGAGGAGGTGATGCTGGAAAAGGTGGAGGGTCAATGAAGGAGAGGAAAACCCTCGACCAGGTGGATTGACATGGTGACTGCTGCAATGGGCTGTGTGTGTCAAGAAGTGTGACGATGGCACAGAATAGAACACGGTTTAGATATTTTGTTCATAGTGTCACTATGAGTCATGCTCAACTTGACTGCACCTAACAACAACAACAGTACTATATACACTTCAGTCTTGTGAAAAGGAATTCTTTCTATAATTTTCCTGTCTTTTTGTTGGTTTCCCACCTTCTAAATTTTGCTAGTAAATTTGGAGTGTTCTTACTACCAGAATTCTTGTGGCTGCAAAGGTCATAAATATTTCTCAAACTAACTTTGGGAGTAGGGGAAGAGGAATTTATTAGCTTGAAAAGTTTAAGAGTTTCAGGGTAGGGTTGACTATGTGGCTTCAGACCAGAATCACTCCTCATACCTGGTTTTCTCTATGTCAGTTGCTTCATTTTCTGGCAAGCCCTTGCCTGTGGCAGTTTCTAGAAGCCCCAGGCTGACATCATCTTTACAGCTCACAATTCCAGTGGAGAGAGCTTCTCTTTCCTAACAGATTCAACCAGAGTCCCAGACCTAAATCCCATTAGCCTTGCCTGGGTCACGTGTCCAGCCTCTGGCTGATCTAGTGTCTGATACTAGTCTCCGGAATGAGGTGTGGGGTCAGCTCCATCTGAAACCAATGGACAGATAGTTCCTCAAACGTGCTGTGTTGTTATCAGAAAGGGGAATAGATACTGGACAGCCAAAAAGAAAACATATTCACTATAGTTCCTCTATTATTTGGAACCTTTATATGAAGCGTGCGTTACTTTAAAACATATTATTGTTATTGTTAGGTGTCATCCAGTTAATTATGACTCATCACGATCCTAAAAGCTACAGATCTGAACCTTGCCCCATTCTCATGATTTCTGTCATGCTCAAGCCAAAAGCGGTGGTCACTAGGTCAATCCACCTTGTTGAAGGTATTTCCCTCTTCCTCTGACCCTCCAACTTCTCCAGAATGTCTTTTTTTGCAAGATCTGCCCCCCTTGATGACAAACCCAAAGTGTATGAGATGAAGTTTCCTTATCCTTGCCTCTAAGCACTCTGGTTTGCTGCCTCCAAGACAGATTTATTTGTTCTTTGGCAGTTCATATAAGATAAAAAACACAAAAGGCTTAAAATCATTAACAAATTATTATCTTTGTGTGGTGAGATTGTGGCAAGATTTCTCTCAATTTTTTTAGTTATTCTGAATTTTCTTTTACAAGGTTATTTTTTATAATCAGAAGATCATAATAGCTATTATTTTGTAAAATATAAAAATCTCCACTACAAGACTGGAAACAGAATGTATTAATTCTAAAACATCAGGGAACTCTGTGGCACAGGCCTTAGGGACTTGCACTGCTAACCCAGGTGGCGCCTCTGTGGCAGCTGGAATTCAGCAGCGGCTCCAAGGGAGAACAATGAGCACAGCCTCTGAAAAGATATGGGAAGGCTAGATGCAAATTGGTTCCAACTTGATCCCAGTGAGGGTTTCCCCCTAAAAACAATAGACAAAACCCAAACCAAACAAACCATCTAACTCAAGTTAGGAGCAGGAAAAGAATGTGAAAGAGAAACAAGAATATACAATGAGCAGAAAATGTAAACCAGGAGATGAGAGTTGGTATAAAACCAGCAACACAAGTAACAGACATATGAATGGAATCAATTATTTTGTTAAAGGCAGATTCCAACTATATGATGTATTGACCACAAAAATGACATGGAATTTGTTGATAATAAAGAAATGGAAATCACATCATTACAATATATTCTTTCTATGCATAAAGCATGTTCTTCCTTTCATTAAAGCCCTCTTAAATTCACAGATGTGGTCATGATTGTCTCATATACATTTGAAAGCTGGGCAATGAGTAAGGAAGACCCAAAAACAATTAGTATCTTTAAATTATAGTGTTGGTGGAGAATAGGGAGTATCTCATAGTCTGCCAGAAAAACAAGCACATCTATCTTGAAAGAGGCAGAGCCAGAATGTTCCTGAACAGCTAGGATGGTGAAACTTCATCTCATGTACTTTGGATATCTTATCAGGAGCAGCTAGTCCCAGGAGAAGGACATCATGCTACAACAATGATTTAGCAGTGATTACAACAGTGATTGTGCGGATGGGGCTGGGCTGGGCAGCCTTTTATTCTGTTGTGTACAGGATTGCTATGAGGTAGAACCTAATTACCTCCACTTAACAATAACAACAACAATGTTTTACAGCTCAGCAGCTAACCCAGTTCAAATCTACCAGCCACTCCCGGAGCAAAGACCTAGCTCACATACAGACTAGGAAACCAGATGGGGTCATTTCACTTGTCATGTAGGATCACTGTTAATCAGAATCAACTTAAAGGCACATATCAACAACAACGCAATTTTCTAGGAGTTTCTGGATCTTCTAACAAATATTTAGTGAACTCAGCTGCTAAATGAAAGGTTGGTAGTTCAAGTCCACTCAGAAGCAAATAGGAAAAAGGATCTGAGTGTCTGCTTCAGAAAAATCAGTCATTAAAAAACTCCATGACATAAAAGAGGTTGCCCTGAGTTAGAATAAACTCAATGCTAACTTAGATTAATATAGTGGCCCAGGAGATCAAGTGTTGTTCTGTCAACCCAAAGGCCTGATTTTTTTTTTTTTTTTTTTTTTTTTAAGGCCTGATTTTTTAATTCAACTCCTCTGAGCAAGAAAGTTGGGCCATTATCTCCCATAAAGATTTACGACTTTGGAAAACATTAGCAAATCCATAGGAGTCAGAACCAACATGACAAAAGACTTTAGGTTTTTCTAGGCTACAGACAGCACAAGAGAGGAAGACCTTTGATGAAATGGATTGATTCAGTGACTGGAGTAATGGGGGTAGGTGTGTCGGAGACAATAAGATTGGCACAGGATAGGACAGGGTTTAGGGCTGTTGTACATAGGATCCCTATGAGTCACAGGCGGCTCGATAGCACGTAATAGCAACAGTAGAACTGCCCCATAGAATTCCAAGGCTGTAAATCTATACAAAAATAGACCACCATGTCCTATAAAGAGGCTGACAGGTTCAAACATCAACTTTTTGGTGATCAGTTATTTACTTACTGTGTTCCCAGGGCTCCTTCTGATTCTACACAGACTCTGGAGGGTCAGCTATAGGTCGGTTCTGAGTCAATGGTACACACAACAACTGCAAGGCCTGGTATCCCTAATTAGTGCCCAACAACTAAATGAAAGGTTGAATGTTCAAGCCTACCCAGAGGCACCTCAGAAGAAAGGCCTGGCAATCTACTTCTGAGAAATCAGCCACTGAAAACCTATGAAGTACAGTTCTACTATGACATGCATGGGGTTGCCCTGAATTTACTGCTTTTCAGGACTTTACCTATGAAAGCAGACTCACTGCATTTGAAACTGCTGAACATTTTTAGTTTCTGTTTATTTTTTTAAATTCTTCTTTGGGGTCCATACTATATGGAGGGACAGGCTATGAAGCCCTATATCCTTAATCAAGAGTTTTATACTTTTCTACCCTGGGATTTTCCTTCTCTTTTTCTCAGATGCAAGGAAACTGCTCTAAAGGGAGTGGAAATTACTACTCAAGTCCCTCCCAGATCTGCTGTGTTGTCCATACACATGAATTCTTTCTGTTTCTCTGCAGAGCCTAGACTTTTGAAACAAAGGCAAAGAAAAGGCTCCTTGTTTCATCTGTGTCCTCTCTGATAAAACAAACAAGCATGGAAGGACTCAGGCTACTGTGTTGATGAGGGAAAGAATTACAAAGTCACAACTGTTGATATTTCAAAATTCTTCATAAGCTGCAATAAACATATCTACCTTTTTTACACAAGTGAGACAACATCTGTAAATTAAATGAAAATTTCTGGGTCAAGGATTTGTACGTATTTTAGACTCTTGATACACATTGCCTAAAACACTTTGTGTTTTATGCAATCATTAATATACACTATGTTTTATAGAATTACCATTTCTCTATGCCTATTATCATCTGTCTTTTTAAGCCCCATTGAACCTTTTTCATTACTTCACTCCCCTCCACCCACTAACCTCTGTTATCCCTGTGATTCTTTTCTCACCTACTCCTTTTTCTACTCCCTTTTCTTTCTTTCCCTTCTGAGTATTTATGCATATCTTCCTATTCACTCAGCAAAATATTTTCTAGTGTCTCCCGAGCTATATAGTACCTTACAATATTGTTGTTTCTTAGTGTTGCATAGTATTCCATTGTGAATGTACCACAACTCCTCAGTCCATTCATTTGTTGATGGGCATTTGGGCTGCTTCCATTTTCTTGCTATGGTGAATAATGCTGCTATGAACATAGGTGTACATAGAGAAGCTCTTGACAGTAGATTTTTCCAATGCAATATGTGTTTTAATTTTTCCACTGTTGTCAGGAGTGTTGATTGTAGATCCAGGTAAAATGAAATAATTGACAGCTTCAATCTTTCCTCCATCTATCATGATTTTGCCTATTGGTGAAGATTTCTGTTTTCTTGATATTGAGATATAACCCATATTAAAGGCTGTAGTCTTTGATTGGCAGTAAACACTTCAAATTTTCTTCAATTTCTGCAACCAAGGTTGTTGATGAATCTTCCTCTAATCTAGAAACTGCATTTTTCTTGGTACAGACCAGCTTTTCAAGTTATTTGCCTAGCATACAGATTGAATAAATATAGAGAAATATTTTGAGTGCCTTCCAGTCTGAGGGGTTCATCTTCTGGCACTGTGTCAGTTTTCTTCTGTTTTTCATAAGATTTTTCACTGTTTAATTATTTCAGAAGGAAACTGTCAATTCTTTTCCATAGACAATCTTAGGCTGGAAGCTCTCTGAAATCTCTCCACTTTGAGTGATCCTACTGATATTTTAAACACCAGCTTCTTAGCCACATGAAAACTACTACAGAGCAACAAACTGACAGATGAATGGTACTTTGTAGGACCGAATGGGGAGTGATAAGTTAATGAAGACAGGAGTCAACAAGAGGGAAGAGTGTGTAGCAGTTTTTCATACAGAATTCTGTGTTTAGCTGGTAAAGCACATTTAAGGGCCAAGGCATAAAGGATAGTAACTACGGACAAGTCCAGGAAACTTGACTTTTCCTCAGATATTGATGATGACACTGGAATTTAGTCTTGGGCTAGATTTCCAATCTGCATATTTTCCCAAAGTGGCCAGAACATGTTTGTGTAGCCTTGCTTAGCTCTAATCAGGTTTTGTTTATCTGAAAAATCATGTCATTGATAGGATTAAAGGAAAGTTATTTATGAGGTATATTTGACTCTTGTTCTTTTTGATGGGCATTTAATATGTGGATTTAGACTTATAGGACTCAAAGTAATTCTTCATATTTAAGATTAAAAATCTCTTATTTTGATAATCTGTGGTCTGGCTATCTATGCATAGTAAATAGCACTCTTTTTTTTTAACTTTTGTATTGGTTTGCTTACCAAGTTCGTTTACATTGTTAACAGCACTCTTAGAGTGTGGCAGAGATGTCAGTAGAAAATATTAAAAGCTGCTTAGCACAGGCTATGAATTGTCATTTTCATGAAGAAATTCATGTGCTTAGTATTGTGTAGCCCTGAGAGGGTACAGATCCAATATGCAGTATAAAGTGACAGGTTTCTGATCCTTAGAGTGTGAGACTATGTTTCCCAGTTAACTATTGTGGCCTAAAACCAACCCTAACCTCAGTGATACAGCCCAACAGCCATTTTATTATGCTCTTGTATCAGGAATACAGATAAGGTGCAGCAGAAATGAGCTGTTCCAATTCCATAGGTTCTCATCTGGAAAGACTGGAAAGTCTGGGAGTGAGCCATTCTCTGGACTAGAAGCAACTGGATGTTTCTCCACTTACATGTCTGATAGCTGAGTTATCTCAAGGGCTGCATTTTGTTGGGACTGTAAACCAGAATGGTTATGTGGAGTCTCTCAGTAGGTTTTGGGCTTTCTCAGATTATGACAGCACCAGAGTAGTTAGTTAGTCTACATGGTGACTCAGAACTCCAAGAGTAAGTATTCCAGAGAACAAGGTAGACTCTACATGGTATTTTTCTTTTGACCAGGTTCATGTCTCTTTTGAAAAAAAAACAAAACACACACACACAACTTGTTGTATGCTGTTGAATTGGTCAGACTGGCACAGGAGGAGATTTCCCCTCCTCCTCCGGCAAAGCATCTGGTGGATTAGAACTATCATTTTGCTCTTAATGGTATAATGCCTTCTGTTAATTTTCCATATACCAGAAGTCAAGGCTTTTTTCTAACGCATAATTCTGACTTATTTTATTTTTCTGTTTCTAATCCTATAAGGATTCTTTATCATCTCCAAGATAAAAATCCAAGGCCATCAGCATCACATATAAGCCTCTTTGTAATCTGACCCTGATCACTGGTCACTCTCATCCTATGCTATTGTCCAAAATATGAAAGGCAGCACAGTATGGTAACATTGAGTTCAAATCCCTGCTTTGCCAGGCCCCATTGTTTCTTGAGTTGTGAGGGAGGATCTTTCTTCTTTCTGTTGAGAGAAAGAAGTCATAAGAAAAATGGTCTCATTTTCATTGGTTTCTCTATTCAGCCAGTTCTTTAGGCCCCAAGGCCACAGCTGGCTTCTGATTCTGGAACCAAAGCTTCCCTTTGATCCTGGGTCTTTTGTTCAGATGCCAGAACATAAGTCTTGATTTCTTCGATACTTACAGTGAATTATTTCTCAGGAGCTTTATCCTTTTAGGCCTCTTAGCTTGTTGCAGACATTTAAGTAACTTTTAACTACCAAACAAAGAGGAAAAGATCAAGAGATCTTTTCTTCCAAGATACCTCTTGTGTCTACATACGCTCTTGGATAACTAACTCTGCCTAGCATCTAAGGTCCAGATAGAGATCAATATACGTGTCTGACACAATTTCACCTGGTCACAGGACTTGAGTCTATGTTCTGATTCAGTAAAAATGTCCAAGAACATCTGTATTCAATTTCAGGGCATTCATGCACTTTTGGAGGTAGTTTTGCCAGATTAAATACAAGCACTGTCTTAAATTTAAATTTCAGGTAGACAACAAAGAATTTTTTCATGGAAGTAGGTCTCATGCAATATTTACATGAGTAACTTACCCATAATTATTATGTGTTTATATGTGGTTTGTGGTGAGTGTGTGTGTGTGTGTGTGTGTGTGTGTGTGTGTGAAGGGAGGATCCAAACTTTTACCAATGCATCAAATGGATCTTTATCTAAGAACTCCTCATTTAATATTAGCTAACAGAACTGATGTGTTGAATGGCTTGCAATGTTATTGTTAGGTGCCATCAAGTCAAGTACAACTCGTAGCAACCCTATGAACAACAGATCTGAACCCTGTCCTATCCTGTGCCATTCTTATCATCTCTGACATACTTGAATCCATTGCTGAAGACACTGAGTCAATCCATCTCGTGAAAGGTCTTCCTCTCTTTTGCTGACCCTCCCCACCTTTTGAAACATGGTGTCCCTTTCCAAGGAATATCCTGTCCTAGCAACATGTACAAAGTATGTGAGATGAAATTTTGCCATCTTTGCCTCAAAGGAGTCCTCTGAGTACATTTTTTTCTAAGACATATCTGTTTGCTATTGGGATATTCAGTACTCTTCTCTAACACCACAACTCAAGGGCATTAATTTTTTTGTCATCTTTATTCATTGTCCCGCTCCCATAGCAAGTCATCCTTATTCATTGTCTATGCACATAGCAAGTGATTGAAAAGAATATGGCCTGAATCAGGGGCACCTTAGTCTTCAAATTAACATCATAGCTCTTTAATAATTTGGAGAGGTCTCAGACAGTGCACTTGCCCAATGCAATGTGTCTCTTGATCTTGCATGGTATATAATGATCTTTAAAAAATATTCACTGTTTATCTGAATACAGATTTAACAGAGTAGCCAATATTATTTTGTTGGCTAAATCTGGAGGACAATCACCTGGTCAATTGACTGGAAGAGATCTATACTTTTTTTCCCTGACAGAGTGCAGAAGTTATAAAAAAATTAATATCACATGCAAGCAAGATTCTTCTGAAAATTATCCGAAAATGATTGGAACAGCATACCAACAGAGAACTGCCAGAAGTGCAGGCTGGGTTTAGAAGAGGTCATGGTACTAGGGATATTATAGCTAATGTTGATGGGTAATGTCAGAGAGTACCAGAGGAATGTCTCTCTGTGCTTCATTGACCATGCAAAGGCATTTGACTGTGTGGAGCACAATAAACTGTGGCTGACTCTGAGAAGAATGGAAATTTCAGAACACTTGATTGTGCTTATGCAAAACCTATACTTGGACCAGGAAGCAGTTGTCAGAGCAGAATAAGGAGTAGGGTGTACACCAGGGATGTGTTCTATCTCTGTACCTTTTCAATCTATACGCAGAACAGATCATCTGGGAGGCTGGGCTCTATGAGGAGGAGTGTTGCATCAGGATTGAAGGAAGACTCTTCAACAATCTGTTATACAGATGACACAACCCAGCTTGCTGAAACTGAGGAAGACCTGAAGCACTTGTTGCAGAAAGAAGGTCAAGAACTGTAGCCTTCAGTATGGATTGAAGCTCAACATCAAGAAAGTAAAGATTCTCACCACTGGGCCAATTGGCAGCATTTCGATAAATGGTAAAGAGATTGGGATTGTTAACAGCTTTAGTTTGTTTGGCTCCACAATCAACACTCTTGGTACCAGCAGCAGGAAATCAAGAGATGAATTACATTGGGAAAGTCAGCTGCCAGGAACCTCTCCAGAGTACTGAATAGCAATGACACCAGTCTGGAGACAAAGGTGCACCCAATCCAGGCCATAGTCTTCACAATTACTTACTATGCGTCAGAAAGCTGGATAATGACTAGGGATGATAGAGAATTGATGCCTTTGAGCTGTGATGCTGGTGAAGAATATTGAATATTCCATGGACTGCCAGGAGAGCAAACAGATTCAAGCTGAAGAGGGTGAAACCAGGCTGCTCCTTGGAGGCAAGGATTCTGAGGCTTCCTCTGACATATTTTGGGCAGGTTGCAAGGAGGAACTTGTCCTTGGAGAGGGACCTCATGGCTGGAATGGTAAAGGACAGAGGCAGAGAGGAAGACACTCGATGAGATGGATTAATTCAGAGACTGAGGTAAAGGAGGTAGGTGTGTCGGAGATAATAAGGTTGGCACAGGATAGAGCAGATTTCAGGGCTATTGTACATAGGATCACTATGAGTCAGAAGCGATTCGAAGGGACATAACAACCACAACAAATCTTGGAACTTATCTTGAACTCAACCACAGTTTGCCTAGGTTCATGATTGTAGGTTAAGAACTAACATACAGTGAGAAGTGGCCTGAGTGTCCTTCCTCCTCCTTCCTTTCCTTTTTTGCTAAACTAAGTCTGAAATACCATAAACCTAACTATTGTGAAGGGTGAACCAAAAGAAAATTCCTTTAGCTCTGCATATTAGGATTTTTAAAAAATTGTCATCTTCATATGTTATTATAGTGACAAGGAGATTGAATGGTGCTTCAATGGAGGTTGACTGGAGATCCAAATAAAATTAAATCCTTCACAATTTCAACCTTTTCTCCATTCATCATGATGTTGCTTATTTGGTGGAGTTGTGAGGATTTTGTTTTCTTTACCTTGAGGTGTAATCTATACTGAAGGCTGTTGTGTTTCACGTCTTTGTTTTGAGCAAGCACAATGTGTAATCTGCATACAGCAAATTATCGAGTTTTACTTACTTCAATCCTAATGCTCCATTCTTTCCTATACTCTAGCTTCGTGGATGACCCTCAAGGAGACGGATGGACTCAGTGTCTCCAAGGATGGGCCCAAGCACAGCAGGAATTGTGAGGATGGTGCAGGACTAGGGTCTAAGTGAGTGAGAATTCATCTGAAAGCATTAAACAACACATGAGATTTGACAGTGTTACAATTAGAGCCAATAATTTCCTTGTTATATTCCTACAGCGGAAAACTGATGCATCAAATTCTTGAAACAGCAAAATCACATTACAGAAATAGCAGATGTTGAAGCGGAGAAAGAAGGGGGGATGAAAACAAATAATCTCGATTATTCAAGCATCCCTTGGGACCAGGGCTGGTGCTACCGTAGAAAACCACCGAAAACTTCTGTATTACCAGTAAATCCATAACAGCAACCATTTAGTCCCTTTTCTCACTAGTCTGCAATTCCATACTAAGGCAAATCTTGCTGCAAAATTTTCTAGAGCAAGGGTTTTTCCGTTTGGTTGATTTTTTTTTCCTTTAAAAAACTTTACTTGGAAAAAGGCACAAGGTAAAACTGTTCAAAAGGTTACATAATGAAAAGTTAAATCTTCCATCCTGACCCCTCGGTCCCGGACTGAGGGTTCGTGGATTTTGGTTAGTGACCAGAGCCCAAAGAAGAATTTTCGGAATAATGTGACTTCCCTGGATATATAATTTTTTTAATATATAATTTTTAATGTAAGGATAAATGTGCATTTTTGTGAGGAGCCTGTTCAAACTTCTACTTGAGAAGGGTTCATGTCTAAAAATTCCCGATGCTGGATTTGAACCGATGCTCTTTAATAACGGAACGGGGAGTAAGAAGCTCTATTTTAATTTGCATTCACGGAAAAAGTTTGCTCCCATCTAGCCAGCTCTAGGCCCTTTTACAAAGTACACTCTCGGTGGGAGGGACTACAGCTTTCCTCTCCGCAAGGTTTTCACTTGCCGCATTCCTTCCCTCTCGGCGCATCGGCGTCTGCCTACGTCATGACGTCGCACGCATAGTCCCGCCCCTGCAGACATCGGCGCTCGGACGGACCCCAGGATCTCTTAAATCCGGAATGTGAGGCCTTGGCTGGGCTTCTCTCGCTTGGTGGCCCGCTCTTTATCCAGGCCTGTGCCCGCTGCCCTCCGGCTGGCCCCTGCAGTAGCCAGGGCGACAGTGGCCTTGCGTCGTGTGCCCGCGTGGCTGCCACCGCCCCTCCGAATCCTCCGGGGCCGCCGAGGAGTTCGCTACGGAGGGAGGCGGGGGCCTTCGGGAGGAGGAGGCGGAGGAGGCGGAGGAGGAGGGAAGGAAGATGGCGGCCGTGGAACTAGAGTGGATCCCGGAGACTCTCTATAACACCGCCATCTCCGCTGTCGTGGACAACTACACCCGCTCCCGCCGAGACATCCGCTCCTTGCCCGAGAATATCCAGTTCGATGTTTACTACAAGGTACAGACCATGGGCCTGCTCTGTGCTCTTGCCGCAACCTCTGGGGCCGCACCCCCTTCCACGTCTGCGAACCCCCGCAGTAACCCCTCACCCCTCGGAGCAGGCTCGTCTCCCGGTATACCTGGTGCGGCCTCCGATTGCCCATATGAAAACACCCTGCCTCCACGTCCTCTGTCTTTCAAGCTCTTGAGACATGGCTTACTTTTCTCCCTATTGAATTTTGCCCCCTTTCCGTCTTTTCCCTGGACCTCCGTGGGTGGGCTTTTTGCGTAGACTTCCCTGTTCTGCGCCTTTCCCACTCAGCCCTTCATTCCAGTCTGTATCCTCAGGATATTTTCTGTCCTCTCAATGAAGCGTCAGCATCAGCTGGACTTTTTGCTTTATTCCTTCTCCCCGCTCCCTCCCTCCCTCCCTACTCTCTCCACCCTTTGCCCCCAAATGTGTTTCCGCCTCTTCCCCCCTCCACCTTTGTATTATTTCTTCATCCCTGTTTTCTCTTTGCAGTCAATAAGGGAATTGAGAGATTATTGGAAATAGCTCGTGTCTTGTATTTGCACATTCTATGTAACTTTAACTTTTTTGCTATTCGAGATTGGATTGAGGGTTTTAGTAATTTGGCAGTGGTAATCAGTTATTTGAAAGGAAGGGGAGAATCTTTCCTGGAAAGGGGCGGGGGGAAGCCCTAACAATAAACCTCAGCAATTGAAAAAGTTCAGTTATGTCCAAGTGGAAAGTTGCAATCTTTGTAACATTCCAAAATCGCTCCCCCTCAAAACTCTGAACAGAAAATCTCCCAATCATTCTCCAAGGAGTTTCAAGGGTAAGTGTCTTTGGATATGGACAGTTTTACAGTGATTTTAGAGGGAGGAGAAGTTTATGGGCTCGGAGCCTCCCTTTTCCACCCCCACCCCGTATTCGAATGTGAACACTGGATTTATTATTTCGTTCTACTTTCCTTGAATCCTGGAGGATGACTGTTCTCCAGGAGTAATTCGTGCAGTATTTGACCAGAAATAGAGGCTGATTTACCTTTTTTAGATCTTCAATCCGTGCCCTTAATTTGCAAGTTGGCTAGATAATTGTAAACTGATATTTAACAGATGTGCATGTTCTTATATATGTGTGATGCTTTCTGGCAGTTGTTTTATTGGGAAGATTGCCCACTTTCTCCACTCCTATACTACTTTTTTTTTAAGGCTTAGCTGCTGACGGTCCTACATTCTCCTAAATTCAGCTGCTTTGTACCAATTCTAACTATTGAAGAGGATAAAATAAAAATTCTTATTTAAAAAAGGTTAATTTGGTCATGCATGTGTTGTTGGGGTTCTTTTAAGACAAATTCCTTTTATTTTAAATTTCTTTGATACATTAGTTTACTTTTCTGCATCACTGAAAACATTTTTATGGCTAAGATCTAGTCCTACTGAGAAAAGGATGAATTGGATTTGTCTTTCTCAACCTGGGAGACAGTTACTGGGTTTCTTTGTACAGTTATATGTCTTTTATAAAAGCATACGTAATCTTTCACACTTTTTAGAAGAAAGTATTGGCAGTTTAATCTTTCAGTAGTTGGAGTCTTTCAAAATACTCGACTATCTTCTAGTCGAAGTTGAAGCTTCACTTAAAATGGGAGCTTTTCTTTTGAAAATTATTAGTGAGTATGAACAGATGGTGCTTTTGTCACATTTTCCATTTCACATAACTCACACAATTGTAATACTGCATCATGTTGGCATACTTTCAGTCCGTAATAGTTGTATGCCTGTTGAAATTACGAATTTGTGTTAAGGGGAAGAAGGTATTTGCCATGCCCTGACACTGAGTTACTGCTTTTATGTATGTTATCTTGTTTAAAACAATTATAGGTGTGAGAAATTTAAATTTGTCTGTCACATACCTATGTGAGTTGGAATTCAAATCTAGACCCCATTCTTTCTATTGTACTTAGAAAGAATTCCATCTTTCTGAGGTAGTAGGTTATTTGTAATGAGAAACACTGGAGAACTACTTTTTAAAAATTTTATCTTATTATTTTTTTTGTGTGTGTGTACCATCAAATCAGATCTGACTGGTACAGGAGGAGATTGCTCCTCTTTTCTCCAGCAGAGCAGCTGGTGGATTTGAACTACATACCTCAGGGATTGCAGTGCAGCTTCTTGCCACTAGGCCACCAGAACTCCCTGGAGAGAACTTTTTAATTGACTCTTGTAACAGATGTCTAAAGGTGAAAGTCAGTCCCCTGGGTTAATAAAAGATAACTCATCTCCAGTCTAATTTGTAAAGACTTTTAATCTTATTCTTTAAGGTTTAAAAGATAGAAGTTTGTAATCAGATCCCTCTAACAGTCCCAAGTTCTCTAAGTAGACATAGCTAAAGACAAAAATCATGGTATTTGTGCAGTCATAATTCTATTTCCTTTATAGTCATGTATTCTAATGTGACTGTTAATTTATGTCTGTAGTTTCAGATGAAGAGAGATTCATAATCCATTGTTAGTTGTTATGTGCCATTAAGTCAGAATTGATTCATAGCTGCCTTTCCAGCAGGTTTTCAGAGGCAGTTGACTGCACAGGAGATTGCCCATCCTTCCTTCCTTCTGCAGAGTGGCTGGCAAATTCAAACCACATACCTTTGAGGTTTCGGTGCAGCCTCTTACCATTAGGCAACCTGAGCTCCTTATATTCAGGTGGTGGTCGTGGTGCTTTGTGTGTGTGAATCACTTCGTACTCATAGTGACCCTCAGTAAAATAGCTTTGTCTCTGACACACCTATGTGCATTCGCCCAGTCACTGAGTCAGTCCATCGCATCCAGGGTTTTCCTCTCTTGCACTGTCCCTCTACCTTTCCCATCATGATGTCCTTCCTTATAAAGGTATTAAGGTTGTTGTTGTATACCCTAGAGTCAGAACCGACCCATAGGTGACCTTCCAGAGGGTTTTCAGAGGCCATAAATCACACAGTAGAATATTGCCCATCCTTCTCCCACGGAGGCTCTGGTAACCTCAAACCACGTGCCTTCAGGATTGCAGTGCAACTTCTTGCCACTAGGATACCAGAGTGGCCTCAAAATGAAGTTAGAAAAGAATACTACTTCCTCTTAAATCCAGGAAAAAGGAATTGAGGATCTAAAGTATTTGATGATGCCTTTATCAGTCTGAGTAACTGTAAGAAATATTGTTATGAAGTAGGCGGTAAGATGTAAGCTGAGAGTGTGTCATAGAAATGGTGACTTCTCTGTAGAATGACCAATTAGAAGTTTGAAATGACTGCAAAGCCGTATGACCAACTAAAAATAGTTTCAAGAATTGGAATTGACTCAGCAGCAGTGAGTTTGATAGATGGTCCAATACAGATATGTCCTACAGAATAATGGTTTCTACTCTGAGTGTTTTTACCCTTAAGTGTATGTAAACATTTCCATACAGAAGTGGATATGGTGAATTATAGGGCTAATCCAGAGTTGGAGCAGTTATATACAAAGTGAAAGCCTGGATTTTGTTGGTTTTTTTAAAAAAAATAATTGGTTTGCATACAAAACTTGTGTACATTGTGTATTATTCATATACTTTGTGTTTCACACATTTCCTTCATTCACATTGTATTTCAAACTAACACATATATTTTGTGTTTTATAAAATTAATCACCATTGATCTGTGCCTATTACCTCTTCTTTTGAGGTCCCCATTGCATTTTTTTCTAATCCTTTCTCTCTCTTGCTCTTGCTCTCAACACTTGTGCTCTCTTTCTCTCTTACTCACTCTCTCTCACTCACACACACCCAACTCTGTTATGATAATCCCGCTCCCTCTCAACTTAACTCCTTGCCCCTTCCCCCTTCCCCTTTTGGATTTTATACATATCTTACTAAGCAGTGTTTGCCCTTACGAGCCTCAGTTAGTTTACTCAACGTAATGCTGTTACTCCTTAGAGCTGTATAAATGTACTATAATTTCTCAGTCCATTCATTTGTTGATTGACATTTGGGCTCTTCCTATTTTCTTGCTCTCGTGAATAATGCTGCTATGACCATAGACATATGTTTTTGTCTAAGCTTGGTTTTCCTTGGGATATATTCCTTGAAGTGGAATAGCTGGGACATATAAGATTTCTATGTTCAGCTTTTTGAGGAAATGCCAGATTGCCTTCCAGAATGGTTGTACCATTTTACAGTCCCACCAGCAGTGCACTAGAATTCCAGTCTCTCCACATCCTCTCCAACACTTACTATTATTTGCTGTCCTATTAAATTTTGCTGCTGCTATTGGAATGATATGGTATCTCATTGTTTGGATTTACATCTCTCTTATTGCCAGTGATTTTGAGCATTTCATGTGTCTCTTGGCCTTCCAGAGTCTTCCTTTGTGAAATCTTTTCATGTCTTTTGCCCATTTTGTGATTAGGTTATCAGTCTTTTCCTTGTGGAGTGTAACCACTGGCTGAAACCGACCTGCGGGTTCATACATGTTCTAGAGTGGAACCTGTGCGGGTTAAAAGAGGAGCAGGGACACGAGAGATTGGGGCAAGACAAAGATTACTGATCAAGCCCAAATTTATTTGATGAATTCTGCTATAAATAGACAGCTGAGTAGGCTGGGCTGCCAGGGAACCCAGCCCTAGGTTATCAGTTTACAAAAGAGAGGGAGGGGCATGCCCCAAGGTGTTGATTTACAGGTGCTGATTTAAGAGGTAGGCATAGTCCCAGAGATGGGCAGGGGTGGCGGCTGCATGTACTCAGGATGGCTTCCTACAGTGGAGGCCCTGTAGTTTTCTGTAAACCTTCTTTATGAGATCCTTGTCTGAAATAACATTACTAAATGTTTTTTTCCCAGTCCTCAGGTTTTCATTCCATCCTATTGCAAAAAGGTTTTGATGCACACAGGGACTTAATATTTAGAAAGTCTTATACATAGATTTTATCATCTCCTGAGTGTGCAGAGCCCAAGGGGTTTTTTATGTTTATTTAAATTTATTAATTAATTTCAGTAAAAATTTACAGAGACTTTGGATTTCCTTCCATTCATTCGTTCGTTCATTGTTGCACTTTTCCTCCCCTCCCAACCTTCCGCCCTAGTACACTACCCTCTTGGAAAAGTAAAAGAAAAATTCTTTCATTGTTTTACAAATCCCCAGGTCCACTCCACCATGTAGCGCTCGCTTTAGACTCCTGTCATGACAGAAATACCTAATCACATAGCCCTTTTAAACCGTTTTCTCCCTCATCTGTTTCAATTCAGTATACATTATTGAACCCATCTTTCTCAGTCTCTCCCCAACCCCAAGGTCAATCCTGTTTTACAATAGTGGGACCATGCAGTATTTGTCCTTTTGTGACTGAGATAGTTCACTCAGCATAATGTTCTCCAGAGTCACCCATTTTGAATAATATTGCGTGAGTTCCTTGTTTTTCAACGCAGCATAGTATTCCATTGTGTGAATATACCACAGCTTCTCTATCCATTCGTTTGTTGATGGGCACTTAGCTTGTTTCCAACTCCTTGCTACTGGAAACAAAGCTGCAGTAAACATGGGTGTGCGTATGTCTGTTTGGATGTCAGTTATGGTCTCTTTGGGGTATATTCCCAGTACTGGAATCGCTGGGTCGAATGGTATCTCTGTTTGCAACTTTTTGAGGAGGCGCCATACCGCCTTACACAGTGGCTGCACCATTTTATACTCACACCAACTGTGAATAAGGGTTCCAGTTTCTCCACAACCTCACCAGCATTTGTTGCTTGCTGTTCTGTTAAATTTTGCTGTTCTGTCTGGGGTGAGATGATACCTCATAGTTGTTTTGATTTTCATCTCTCTTAGAGCTAGGGATTTTGAACATTTCTTCATGTGCTTGTTAGCCATCTGAATGTCTTCTTCAGTGAAGTGTCTGTTATATCCTGTGCCCATTTTTCTGTTGGATTATTTATCTTGTTGTGGTGAGAGCCCAAGTTTTTGTGTTGTTTTTTTTTTAGCCCTAATTTTTAAAGAATGATGTTTACGATTTTTTTTTTCTTTCCCCTGTTAGTTGATATAGTTTGTGTTCTATTCCAAATACAGACTTTGCTTTAGAGTTAAATTTGGCTAGGTGAGAAATTTTAGTGAGAAAGTTATATTTCTTGGTTTTATTATCTTAAGCTTAATATTTTTAATTGTTGTCTCTGACTAAAAATGATACAAATCAGTGCCAAATTTAAGAGTATATTTCTCATTATATTCAAGTTGAAGTGGACTTCTAGCTGACCCTCCATTGGTTTTCCAAAGCTATAGTTGAGAGGAGATTGTCCATCTTTTTTCTGAGGAGTTACTGGTGGCTTCAAACAGCCAGAGAGACTCTGCTTTTGGGGTAGCAGCTCGACTCCTTATAGTCCATGCAAATAGAGCCCCATAGATCTAAGAGTAGAATTTAGGTTCTTCCTCCCTCATTGTATATTTCCGTTGTATAGATATAGATACAAATAACTTCAACTAGTATTCTGAAGATGTTTTAAAATTGGCTGGTGGCAAATTGGGAAAAAAATCTTGATAGCTTATTTCATAGTGAGAATTAATTGTGAAGAACTGCTTTGGTTAGTAAGATGTGAATTTATTGAAGGGCAAGAGAACATGAAGGGCATATATAGCCAGCCATATTTAGAGAGGAAAAAAAAGACCTCTTTGTATCACAAACCAAAATGAGTTCCAGGTTATTTGAAGATTTAAATATGGCAGATGAGGTTGTGTATGCATCAGAATTCATTATTGTGCCAATGTTTTATTCATCTATGATGATGGTGCCTATTGGCCCATTGGTGAGGAATTTTGGGTGAGATGCAATCCATGTTATCTGCACATTGCCATTCTGTGATGACTTTAGTATTGCTGCAAACAGAGTCACTGATATTTAAAATACCAGCAGGATCACCCATGGTGAACAGCTTTTAGCAGAGTTTCTAGACTAGGAATTGGAATAGATATCCACTTCTGCAATAACAGATCCTTGAAACCTGGTGGATAATGTCAGGATATTGCCTTTGGTGGAAGTGCTTGTGGCCTAATGCTATGCCTCCGGACTAGAAACTGCTCTGCAGTACCAAAGGCTGTGGTTCAAATCCATCCGCTGGTCCCCAGGAGAAGGGTGGGCAATCTCCTGTGCTGTTAACTGCCCCTGAAAATTCTCCTGAGGGTCAGCTAAGGGTCAGTTTCCATTCAGAGGTACACAACAGTAAAATGGCCTCTCAGAATGTGGAAGGCTTTTCAGAAACATCCACCCAAAAGTTAGAGAAGAAAAAAACCTAATTCTGAGTAACTAGGAAATACTCTAAAATTTATTACATTAGAGATTGTGTGCACTTTTTAAAAAAAAGATGCAGACATCATTTCACAGATAGTGTTAATTTCTTTGCTAGTTATTGAAGAAAAAATAAAATGGCCAGTATACATCAAAGGAAGCATAGTTGAAATACAGGTTACAGTATGATATAAATCCAAAGGCAAAACAGCAAGCTGCAACAATTAAAACAATTTTGTATTGCTTCTTGGATATACAATGAAACAAAATCTAGAAATAGATTGACATGTGTTCCTTATGATTGAAGTGAAACGGTAGCTTAAGGGGGAAGAAAGTCAAGTAAATGTTGATCAGAGAGCTGCTTGAGGAGTGGAAAATATCTTGACTATACCTCACCTCAGAAACAAAAATAGTGGCTAGACGGACTGTAGATATAAATAGGAAAAATAAGGATTTTTCTTAAGCAAAAATTCTTCATTAATCAAAGATTACTGGAGCAATTAGTGCAAAGGATTGATGGACAATATTGACCTCACAATTTCCAGTGCTCTGAGATCAAAAGAACTAGATGATGCTTGTCTACTACTGCTGACCACTCTAAAATGGATTACATTATAGATCCTGGATAGAATTGAAGAAAATGTGAAATAATATTTTTTTAAAAAATTTAAAGAAAAGCTGGACTTACCTGTCCAGTAGAGACTGGTGGGACCCCTGAGATTATGACTTTTACTCAGCCTTTGAACCTGGAACAAAACTTTCCCCAATGGCTCAGGTTTCAATCAAACAATAGACGAGTTTATTAGGTTGGAGGCACTCCTCAAAATAACCAACCTATAAGGTTGGAAGAGCAACATTTTTCCACTATAAATCCTTGATGTTTGGAAGGAGTAGGGTAGAAAGAGTGTTGTTGTCATGGGCTGTTGGGTTGCCTGTGACTCAGCGACCCTGTATACAACAGCCTGCCCTATTCTGAGTCAGTTTCACTGACTTTGACACACCTAGTTCCATTGCCCCAGTTACCATGTCAATACATCTGAGGTCTTGCTCTTCTGTACTGTACCCTCCACCCTTCCAAGTATGATGTCCTTCTCCAAAGACTGGTCCCTCCTGGCCACATTCCCAAAGTATGTGAGATGGAGCTTCAGAATCCTTGCCTCTAAGACAGACCTATTTGTTCTCCTGGTAGTCAGCGTATGTTCATTACTCGTGTCCAGCACCACAACTCCAAGGCATCAATTCTGCCATCCTTAGTCACTGTCCAGCTCTCTGTTGCATAACAAGTAATTGCAAAGACCATGGCCTGGATCACGCACACGTTAGTCTCTAGACTGACATCATTACTTCTCAGCAGCCTGGAGCAGTCCTTGACAGCAGACTTCTCCAGTGCAGTTCATCTTTTGATTTCCTGGCTGCTCATACCAAAGGGTTGACTGTGGAACCAAGCAAGTTAAATTGCTAACAACCTCAGTCTCTTCTGCATCCATCAGGGTGCTGCCAGTTGGCCCTGTGGTGAGAATTTTTGTTTCTTGATGTTAAGCTTCAATCCATATTGAAGTCTACAGTCCTTGACCTTCAAAGCAAATGAAATTTTAAGTGTGAAATGAAAATTTTAGTGAGGAAATAGAAAAAGTGAGATTACACTGTAGTTGCTGCAATGTTATAGAACAAAATACTTGTGAAATATGTATGAATGGTTGAATAAAAAACCAATTTGCTTTTTAAACTTTCAGATCCAGTAAAAATAGATAAAAGAAAAAATTCTCCATGTCATCAGAAATTGAAGAAAATGAGTTAAATAAAATTTGATAATTGTACTGTATTAAGATTTAGAACATCTTTTCATCAAATCCTATAAAGTAAAAAGAGAAACCATTAAATGTGAAATGTTCTTGTGGTGCATATATCTAACAAATGACTCATCTTACCTGATGTCGTCTAGTTGATTGGGGTATAGCAATTCAGTGTACAACAGAACAAAATACTTTTCCTTCCTTAAAATCATTGCTGTGTTTCGGTTCATTGTTGTAGCCATTGTATTAGTCATCTTGTTTAACAGCTTTCTCTTGCTCTTTGTTTCATTGACCCTTGGCTTTACTAAGCATAATGTCTTCTTCAGGAACTGGTCCCTCTTGATAACATGTCCGAAGTAGGTGATTAAAGTCTTACATTCTCACTTTTTAAAAATACTAGTTTGTTTCCAAAATTTGAATACATTGATTTTGAGAATACATTCTTCCAATTTCCTCACACTTCCACCCTCAAATTGTACAACTCCATGATTAACCCCCCCCCCACCCCCTGCACATTTTCATCCGTCTATTTCCATCCTCCCACACCCCCCTTGGATCTTTATACTCATTCTACAAATAATGGTTTTATACAGTATTTTTCTTTGTGGGACTGAGTTCATGCAGTATAATGCTCTCCAGTCCCTCCCAAAGTTAGGTAATAATTTACAAAATCATTGCTCCTGCATGCTGCATCGTATTCTGTTGTGTGAATGTATCATAATTTCTCAATCCGTTCACCTGTGGGTGGACATTTGAGCAGTTTCCATATTCTTGTGATGGTGAGTAATGCTGCTATGAATATTGGTGTACAAATCTCCGCTTGTACCTCAGTTTTTATTTTCTCAGGTTATATTCCAAGTGGAATAGCTGGGTCATATGGAATTTCTATGTTCAGCTTTTTGAGGAAGCACAAAACTGCCTTCCAGAATGGTATACCATTTTACAATCCCATCAACAATGTATAACAATGTATACTCGCCACATCCTCTCCAACATTTATTATTTGCTGCCCTGTTAAACATTGCCATTGTACCATTCTCACTTTTAAGGATCATTTTGGTAGTATGTATTCCAAGACAAGTTTATCTGATTTTTTTGATAGTCCATGGTATATTTAATTTTCTTTGAAAGCCTCATAATTCATTTGCATAAAATCTTTAGTTTCCCTTGTTAATTTTCTAGCTTTCACATGCACTATAAGGCAATTAAAAAATCATAGCATTAGTCACAGAAACTAGTCCTCAATTTAATAGTTTTGCTTTTTAACACTTAAAAAGTTTTGAAGCATATTTACCCAAGTGCAGTAAATAACAAATCATTTGATTCTGCTTTCATGAGTGCTGGTTATGGATCTAGGTAGAATGAAACCCAGAACAACTTCAACTTTTTCTCCAGGACACCTTCAAATTCTTTTTCTCCATTTATCATGTTGTTGCTGGTTAGTCCATTTGTGATGTTTTGTTTTGAGTTTAACAGACAAAATATTTTCTCTCAGTTGAGTAGGTCAGAAGTCCAAACTCCGGATACCAGCTGTAGGAAAAGGTTTTTCTCTCTTTATCTCTAGAAGAAGGTTCTCTTTTCTTGAGCTTATTTCTTGGTTCCTTGGAGATCTCCAGGTAGCTTGGCAGCAATGGCCCACCTTCTCTGCTTCTATAACATTTTTGTTAAAATACTTTTGTAGCTCAAAAAATAATTATTTAATACACAGTCCACACTAATCTTGTATCTTTGACACAGTAAAAACATCCTATTCCCAAATGATATTATAACCAGAGAGGTAGAAGCTTGTAATTTACAATATGTATTTTTGAGAGACACCATCAGTCTATAACATTCTATCATTTGACCTTCAAAAATTCATGTTCTTGCCACATGCAAAACATGTTCACCCTGTCATATCACTGCAAAAGTGTTACAGCAACTCCAAGTTCAAATCCTCATTTTCTAACAAATTTAAATCAAATAAGAGTGAAGCATTGCCATAGTTCATCCTGGAGCAAAATTCCTCTTAATCTCATAATCTGTGAAATCTAGAATACACAATATTCACTTCCAAAATACAATGGCGGAATAGGTACAGGATATATGTTCCATTGTTGTTGTTGTTACTATTATTGTTATGTGCTCTCAGGTTGTTTGCAACTCTGTAGAGACCCCATTTATAACAGCTTTGAACCCTACTCTATCCTGAGCCAATCTTATCATCTCTGGCTCACCTATTCTTACCACTGGTCTTCCTCTCGTAAGCTGTCCCTCCAACCTCCCAAGCATGATGTCCCTCTCCAACGACTGATTCCTCCTTGCAACATATCCAGAGTATGTCAGACAAAGCTTAAGAATCCTTGCCTCCAAGGGACAACCTGATTTCACCTTCTCTAGGACAAAGCTCTTCTTTCTTTGTAATGACCGCTTGCACTCTTCCTGGATGATACATTTGACATCCTCCCACAACTCATCTGGTCTTCGCTCATTAGTGTTCAAGGCCTCAAACCTGTTCCTTAGATGATTCTGAAATTCAGGTGGGATGAAATCAAAGTCATATATTGGCTCCTGTGGATTTGGTTCAATTTTCCTCAGTTTCAGCTTGAACTTGCATATGAGTAGTTGGTGGTCTGTTCCACAATCAGCTGCTG
>NW_006400007.1:3171289-3180877 GCF_000299155.1 Elephantulus edwardii
AAGAGGGGAAGACCCTCTGTAAGATGGATTGATTCAGTGACTGGGGTAATCGGGATGGGTGTGTCAGAGGCAGTGTGATTGGCACAGGATAGAGCAGGGTTTAGGGCTGTTGTACATAGGGTCGCTATGAGTCACAAATGACTCGATGGCATGTAACAACAACAACAACAGGACAAAGCTGTTTAATAATTCATGATATATTCAGTACTCTTCTCCAGCACCACAACTCAAAGGCATCAATTCTTCTGTCATCTCTATTCATTGTCCATCTTTCTGATGCATAACACGTAATTGTGAAAACTATGACCTGGATCAGGTGCACCTTAGTCTCCAGACTGCCATCGTCTGTATTCAGTACTCTGCACAGGTCCCTGATGACAAACTTTCCTAGTGCAATTTGTCTTTTGATTTCCTGATTGCTGGTACCAAGAGTATTGATTGTGGAGCCAAGCAAACTGAAGTGGTTGACAATCTCAGTCCATTACAAATGCAGTAAATTAATGGGTAACAGGTACCAGACTAGTCCAAAACCTAGAACAGTTTAAATTAGAACTCAGTGCTTGAAAGTAATCCTCTTTTCTCTGAGACTGTTAGCAGTGACCTTGATCTCAAGACTTTGGATGTTGAGGACTTTTGCTTTCTTTATATTAAGATTTCAGCCATACTGCAGTCTTTGATTTTCATTACTAAGTGCTTCAAGTCTTCTTAGCAATTAAAGTACATCATCTGCATATCACATGTGGTTAAAGAGTCTTCCTCCAATCTTGGTCCTGATCTTTATGTAATTCAGTTTTTCAGATTATTTGTTCAGCAAAACAATACAATCCCAACACACATTTTTCCTTTATGTAAACCATGCAGATATTAAATTCTTGTTATTTGAAGTACATTTGTTTGCACTGCCCAAAAACCTTATAGTTAAAAGAAATACTTGGACATTCTGGTGTAATGTTGCTATCTGCCATCAAGTTGCCTGTGAATCACAGCAACCCTATGTACAACAGCTCTGAAGCCTGCCCTGTCTTGAGCCAGTCTCACTGACTCCGATACACCTACCCGCTTTGCCCCAGTTCTATATCAATCCATCTCATCCGGGGTCTCCCTCCACCCTTCTGAGCTTGGAGTCCTCCAAGGACTGGTCCCTCTTGGCCACTTGCCCAGAGTATGTGAGACAGAGCTTCTAGATTCTAACCTTCAAGGAGAAACTTGATTTCACTCTCTCCAAGACAGACCAATTTGTTTTCTTGGTGGTCCATGGTATGTTCTTCACCACCATCACAACTCAAAGACACTGATGATTCTTCTGTCATCCTTAGTCACTGTCCAGCTCTCTGATGCATGTTGCAAGTAATTATGAAGACTATGGCCTGAATCAGGCACACCTTAGTCTACAGACTGACATCTTTGCTTCTCAGTACTCTGGAGAGGTCCCGGACAACACATTTTCCCAGTGTAATTCATCTTTTGGTTTCGGTTAAAATCCTTGTCTGACATATACTGTTCCGGTGTAATACAGATTTCAGATCTCATTTCCACAAATTTTAAATATCTTGCAGTGCCTAAGGTTCTTCTATGCAGAATTTGGAGACTGTTTACTGTATCATTCTTACTATATAAAGATCAAAACCTGTAAAATGAAGGTATTAAGAGAGTGGTTCCCCTTTGTGGATAGTGACTGGACAGGAGTAAGGGGGAGGCTTCTAGAATTCTACTAATCTCTTTCATGATTTGAATGACCTTTTTATGTGTGTGGTCACTTTGAAAAAAATTATTGAGATACACATTTATGAGTTGTGTTCTCTTTGCTATATGTTATACTTCAGTAAAAATTTTAAAAATAATGTCAATCTTCACCTACCAGATTGTTATCCCTTTCACGATTCGCAGAACATTTTATACTCGCCTAAATTTTCCTCCGCTGGGATTTATTGGGCAACTGCTATTCCACTAAAAGTGCATACAGCTGTCAGGAGGGAACCTGTATAACTGAAAGCAGAAGAAAGGAGTGTGTGCTGCAAATTAATATTTTTACAGAGTATTGCTTAAGGTGATGTGCCCTGGGGCTATAGTTTTGCAAAACTTCCCAGGTTTTTTACTGAGATAGACCTTAAGTATATAGTTGACCTACTCTGTGTTATTTATAGGCACTCTGGTGGCATAATACTTTATGTGTTGGGTTACTAACTAAAAGGTTGGTGATTCAAGCCTACCGGCTACTCCACGAGAGAAGGATGAGCCAGGCTGTGCTTGCAAAGATTTACAGCTATGGAAACAGTTAGTCATAATCAACTCAGTTTGGTTTATTTGTGATTTGAAAGTTTCCTTTCTTAACATGATTGAATGTTCGAGTGCTTATCCTATTTTCAGGATCTCTGAATTGTATGCAGCTGTCAAGGGATCTAGAAGGCAGTGCAGACTTGAGAGGAACATAATATCTCTCTCTATACCTGTCCCCTTGAGTCCAGAGGTACATTCATATCCAGCAGGATTTTGCCTCCAGAATAACAGTTGTGACCCACATAAACTTACTCCAGAGTCCAAGGGATATATGTGTCCAATATAACCCTGTGTGAAGCCCACATATAAACATAGCCCATGTAATATGCATCAAAATATTTAATAACACATTTTATCCTTGATTCAACATGCCTTTCATTAAAGAAAATAGATTATAAAAAAATTAAAAATGAGAAATAGTTAGACTGTGAAAGGTTTAAAGTTGAAAAGTTTAATTGATACTTATTTTTCAGGAGCCTTAGTGGCATAGTTGATTAAATATTGGGGTAACTGAAAGGGCAAGTCAAACCTACCAGCTGCTCCAAAGGACAAGGATGACGTAAACTGCTCCCATAACAGCCTCGGAGACCCTGGAGGGCAGTTATACTCTGTCCTTTAGGGTTATTATGAGTCAGAACTGAATCAGCAGCAGTGTTGGTGTGTTCATACACTTTTCAGAAGATTGGCTTGGTAATCAGTTTCCAAAAGATCAGTCTTAAAGATTGTGTGGAGCAGTTCTGTGCTGCATATATGGGATTATCAACTCAAGGGCAACTAACAACATAACATTTCACCTAAAATGCCACTTACAAAAAGTTTTTTTTTTTTTAAAAATGCTTGTTGAATATGCACAAACTGATACTTGGCAGTATTAAATATAGCCTTGTTTTTTGTTGTTGTTGGATACTGTGAGTACAATTCATAGAGACCCTATGAACAACAGATCTGAACCCTGTCCTATCCCAATCTCAGACACACTCAAGCCCATTGCTGCCTTGTTTAGGAGATAAAAATTAGAAACAACTGTACATCAAGATTGGAATATCATACTGCAGTTTTAAAGAATGAGAATTCTAGGGAACTCTGGTGGCCTACTGGCAGGAAGCTGTACTGAGAGGTGTGTGGTTCAAATCCACCAGATGCTCCGCTGAAGAAGGAAGGACAATCTCCTGTACCAGTCAGATCTGATTTGATGGCACACACACAAAAATCTTAAAATAAAATTTAAAAAAAAAACCCCAAAATGAAAAGGGAAGAAGCAGCTTGCTATATACAAAATATTGGAAGTAGTAAATCCTGTTTTATTATATAGGAGGTAATATGTGCACACTTTTTTGTATGTAGAAATTTCTGGTAGTGTAGTCCGTAGAGGGACTTTGGCTGCTAACTCAAAGGCACCCTTGGTTCCATAAAAAAAGTTGGACTCCCAAACTCTTCGGAGTTTGAGTATATGCTGAAAAATTATTGTGGACACATAACAGATTCTTACTATTTACTCAAGAGATAGGACGGTGATCATTGTTTACTTTGTATCCTCTATGTTTCTTTAGTATTGGAAATTTTATGAGCTTGTATTTAGGAGCCCATGTTGTGCAGAGGATTAAATGTTGGATTACTAACTGAAAAGTCAGCTGTTTAAATTTTCCAGCCACTTTGAGGGAAAGCAGTGAAATAGTTTACTTCCATAAATATTTCTAGCCTATGGAGCAGTACTGTGATAGGAGCCACTCCACTAGATTGAGGTTTTGGTACGGTATTAGAACAGAATATCTGGGATAAAAAGTTAAACTAGGGAAGTTATAGTCTAATACTGATAAGCATATGTCAGTATAATGGAGAACTCAGTTAAAAAATTCATTAGGAATGTAAATTTAAGAAATTAAAAAAATTAAATTAAACCTAATTAAGTTAATTACCTGATTTACTAACTAGTCAAATCAAGAAACATGGGAGAAAATTCAAATTCTCTTTGAATCCACAAAGAATAAACAAACTCTAGCTCTAGAGGCCCAGTGAGGCTGGGCTCAAGGCTCTTTCTCCACATTCTGCTCTAGGGCTGTGAGGGGCTGTGCTGTTCTCACTCCTTCTGGCCCTTTCAGAAAGACGCTTACAGCTTTATGTCCTTATGGTCCATTTTCTACTCTTTAGACTGTTTCTTTTGTTGTGGAAGATATTTTCAACCTTTTATTATTACTGGTTTTAGGTAAATAGTTCAGCTCCAAGTCCTTTTCTTTTTAGTATATAATATATGATCTCCTGCTTGAGCCAGCCATTGAGAAGTTTTTGTTTTTTTCTTTGCTCTCTCTTGTTTTTTTGTGTCTTAATTTAGGCAATTGTAAAGTTTATGCTCTTTGTTTCAAACTTGGCTATGCACTTAAAAGGTATTTTGTGATTTTAAAAAATATTTATGGAAGGTTTTCATGTGTGTGATTGCTGTCTGTTACACTGGTAGAAGATTGACTCCCGTTCCTCTTCAAAACACAGTTCTTCCTTGCACTGTAATCCCAAAGGTGTGCAGTTAGAATCCACCAGATGTTCCACTAGAAAAAAGGAGAGACAAGAATGGACGTAAGCATAACAGGTTTTAAGTGTGACACAAGATAGGGCAAGGTCCTGATATATTTGTTCTGAGTTGTAGTTGATTCAGTGGCTTCTAACACGAACAACAGTGAAGTCTAACTGTCTAGAATCTGCACGCACACTTTGTGATTGGATAGCAGCTGTTGTTAACTTCTCAAAGTTTTTGTGTTCTGTGGCTTACATTCTTATCAGGTATGTGGTTTTTTTTAAAATATTTTCCCCGTTGGTAACACATCTTTTCAATTTTCCTAGTAGTCTTTTGATAAGCAAAAGCTTTTAATTTTTTAAAATTTATTATTGTCAATGAAATTTTACAGAGACTTTGGATTTCCATTCGTTCATTCATTCATTGTTGCACTTTTCTCCCCTCCCAACCCTCCCCCCCCCAGTACACTACCCTCTTGGAAAAGTAAAATTCTTTCATTGTTTTACAACCCTCCCCCAGGACCACTCCACTATGCAGCCTTCGCTCTGGACTCCTGTCATGACAAAAATACCTAATCACATATTCCTTTTAAACCGTTTTCTCCCTCATCTGTTTCAATGCAGTATACATTTTGAACCCATCTTTCTCAGTCTCCCCCCAACCCTGAGGTCAGACCTGTTTTACAACAGTGGGACCATGCAGTATTTGTCCTTTTGTGACTGAGATAGTTCACTCAGCATAATGTCCTCCAGGGTCACCCATTTAGAATAATATTGCATGAGTTCCTTGTTTTTCAGTGCATCATAGTATTCTATTGTGTGAATGAATATACCACAGCTTCTCTATCCATTAATTTGTTGATAGACACTTAGGTTGTTTACAACTCCTTGCTATTGTGAACAAAGCCACGATAAACATGGGTGTGCATATATTTGCTTGGATGTCAGTTATGGTCTCTTTCACGTATATTCCCAGTAGTGGAATTGCTGTGTCAAATGGTATCTCTATTTACAACTTTTTGAGAAAGCGCCATACCGCCTTCCTCTGTGGTTGCACCATTTTACGCATCCACCAACCGTGAATAAGGGTCCCAGTTTCTCCACAACCTCACCAGCATTTGTTGCATGTTGTTCTGTTAAAATTTTCTAGTCTTACTGGGCTGATATCTCATAGTTGTTTTGATTTGCATCTCTCTTAGAGCTAGAGATTTTGAACATTTCTTCATGTGCTTTTTAGCCATCTGTATGTCTTCTTTGGTGAAGTGTCTGTTCATATCCTGTGCCCATTTTTCTATTGGATTATTTACCTTTATCTTGTTGTGGTACTCAAGCTTTTCATTTTTATATATTTTTTTTTAATTTTTACTTTTGTTTCTTGTATTTGTGTCTTACTAGATCATTCATTGTTGAAAGCTAGTTCTGACAGTTTTACCCCTGCTTGTTCTTCTACGAATGCTGTAGTTATACTTGGCACATTTATCCATTTTTAATTTCTTTCTCTGTATGATGTGAGACATAGATCCTGGTTCATTTTTCTGTTTGTGGAAATCCAGTTTTCCTAGTTGCATTAGAAAAAAGCTGCTTCTCTTCTCATCAGACAGGCTTAGCACACCAGAAATTAGTTGACCATAGATAGCGTGAATTTTTTTTTTTTAAATATGGAACGCTTCACGAATTTGCGTGTCATCCTTGCGCAGGAGCCATGCTAATCTTCTCTGTATTATTCCAATTTTAGTATATGTGCTGCCGAAGCGAGCACAGATAGCGTGAATTTATTTCTGAATTTTCAATTCTATTCCATTGGTTTATATGATTTTTTTAATACCTGTACCAGGCTGGTTTATTATTATTATTATTTTTGCAAATCAGATCTGACTGGTACAGGCGGAGATTGTTTCTTCTTCTACAGCAGAGCACCTGGTGGATACCAGGCTGTTTTGATTATCATAAATATCTAGTATATTTCTTAATCAGCAAATGTGAATCTCCATGCTTTACTCTTTTCTTTAACATTGTTTTCACTCTTTGGAGCCCAATGCCAGTCCTTATGAAGTGGATTGCATTTTCTGTCCATAAAGAATATTAGTGGAATTCTAATTGGGGTGACATTGAATCCGTAGATTACTTTGGGTAGATTCAGTACTGAGTCTTCCTGTCCATGAACATGAAACATTCCTTTTAGTTATGCCTTTTTTTAATCTATTCTAGCATTGTTTTGTTATATTAATGTTTCACATCCCTGATTAGATTTATTCTTACAATTTCATTCTCTTAGATGCCATTGTAAATTGAGTTGCTTCTCTAATTTCACTTTATGTCTCATTTCTGATCCATAGAAACCCATCTTATTGTTATTACTTTGTACCTTGCAGGTTGGTTGTGTTGTTGTTGTTTTTCATTTTCAAAGTACTTTTAAGGAAAAAAGCAGAGCCTTGGAAGTTTTGGTTCTTTTTTCCTTCCCATGTTGCAAATTCATGTTGTGGTTTTAGTTGGGTGGTGGTGAGCACATGTCATCTGCAGGTGGCCCGAGGTGAGTGAGCGGGACTCTCTATTTGAAGGTGACCACACCATGTTTAGATTCTAGGACAGGTAGTGGAGGTTGAATAATAGGTCATGGTGACCTTTAACTTTTTTTTTTCTTAAATTTAACTTTTCCTTTTTTGCTGTCTAGTCATCTCATCTGTCTTCTGCTTCTTGGTGTCAACATCGTCATCATCTTCAGCTACCCGCTTGCCCGCAGCTGCCTCAGCCTCCTCATCTTCATCACCATCTCTTCCTCACCGTCACTTTCCTCCTGCTCCTCCTCCTCTCTACCTTTTTCCTGTTCTTCTACCTCATTGGCAGTCTCCTGTTCCCCATTTTCCTCGTTAGCATTCCCGTTAGGCATCTCTTCCATTCTCCTTCAAGTCCTTGGTGGTGATCCAGCTAGTGTCCAGGGCCATGTCTGACCTGGTGGAGCATGGATTCCAAGAAAGCTTGAGTTCTGGGGCTCTGATGAGAGTCCGCGGTGGTTGAGGAGGAGGAGGAGGAGAAGGAGGCCATGCGCAGAGGAGCTGGCTGTGGCAAGCTGTACCTTGTAGTTTTGCCAAGTTCATCTGCTCTTTCTGTAAAAATTTTCTTGTGTACTCTGAGATTTTTCTATATCTTACAGTGTTAGGGTATTAATCTTGATAAGTGTGTTTGTACTGCTTCTGCCTTAAGTAAAAAATTTCTCAGGTTCATCATCCCACAAACCAGAATTTGACTAGAAATCCATAACTGTCTGCGCTGTCAAGGGTTAATGTTCAAAATTACTTTGCCTTTACCATGTGAATGGGCAGGAGTATACAAATAAGTTCTGTTAGTATACTCACAAGGGTATTGGCTAATCTTGCCATTAAATTGAGCAACTTTAGCAGCAGAATTTGAGACTCTCACCACAGTAAAGAAGCAACAGAGAATGCAGGGTGAACCCTTCCGGGGCCAGAGAGCTTACTTACACCAGCCAGACCTACAGATTAACAGCAGCAGTGAACCAAAGACTTTATATGAGACAGCTGTCCTTGGGACTACTACTCCATGGAACCAGAGCTAGGAACTTTTGACCAACTTTATTAAAAGACTGAGGAGGAGAGAGCCAAAATTGACAGGACTAAGCTTTTTAACACTGGTCTAAAGCTATGAGACTGGAGGGCCTCTATAGTACCCTTTGAAACTGTCCTGACTAAAAAAGTGTATCTTGTTACCAATTGAAATTGTATCCTGTTAACTTCTCTAATAGACCTCAAAATTGTATGTTTCTGTGTCCTCTGTGAGCTATTGCAACAGATTTTGGACCCAGTAGATCCAGAAGATTGGTGTTTGAGGTAGATGAAGGAGGTACGGGATCTTGGCAGACATCTCTGACCTTAGGGAAATTAGTTTTGTGTTGTGAATGTTTTTGATAGAGACAGTTTCCCATTGTGAAGTTAGTAGAGGTCACATATGACCATCTCAATGTGACCCTTGCTCCTTGTTTCATTGCCAAAGGACTTTTTGACAAATACCCAAACCATTATGTGAAGATAACATTTCTGCCTCGCCTTTCAAAGTCTACTATAGTCCTCTCCTTCCCATAGCAATATATGAAAACCCTCATATCTGTTGAGTCTTAGCCAACTCTTAGCTCTCTCTTCAGTGTGTTCCCAAAGATATAAATCATACAGCAGGTGATTGCTTGTCTTTCTTCCACAGAACAATGCATTCGGACTTTCAGAGAGGCTTTGGGTTAGCAGCTCTATTGTACCGACCACATCAGGAGAGCTCCCTTTATGGATCACCTTATTTTACATTTTAACTAGTGATTTATGAGCAAAAGTATGCTAATTTAGTTTGTAAATTGATATTTCTTATACAAAGTGAATTGGCCCATTTAGAAAATGATGGAATCCTCCTCCATTCTGTGATCGGCTGTGTGATTTGGTCATCTCCATCTTTGCAAAATGCTGATTTTCATATAATGATCTTTGGAATCTAATTATGCTGATAAGTGAAAAGTAGATATCTAAAAAAGTTCCTGCCTTCTAAGTACTATGTAATTTATATCATGTATAAATTTAGAAGTACATGAATAAGTCAGAAGATACTGCTACAAAATAATAAAAACCTTTATTAAACAAAAATATCTAATGAGACACTGTTACTTCTTGACATATTTGCTATCTACAGTTGTGAAGATGATCTTTCTTTTTTTTGTTTTTTCTATATTTTATTAATTTTCATAAACATTTACAGAGATTTTGGGTTTCCATTCATTCATTGTTGCACTATTCTCTCTACCCTCCTCCC
>NW_006400007.1:3180977-3181598 GCF_000299155.1 Elephantulus edwardii
TGTGTTCCAGTCACCCATTATTATCAATGCATCTTGATTGCATGTTCAATCTATCTCCGACTGTAAGAGTTGGTAGAAATCATCTATTTCTTCTTTGGCTCTGGTTGGTGGATGTCAGAGGAAACTCTGAAGATTGCACTGGAGTGTAGAGAAGCCAAAGCACAAGGAAGAATTCAAGATACTAAAGAGCTGAACAGAAGCCTCCAAAAGGCAGCTCGAAATGACAAAGCAAAATACTACAATGAAATGTGCGAGGAGCTAGAGTCGGAAAATCAAAAGCATTTCTTAAGCTCAAGGAACTGAAGAACAAATTCAAACCTAGAATTGCTATAATCAGGGATGCTTTAGGCAGAATATTAAATGATCCAGGAAGTATTAAAAGAAGATGGAAGGAATATACTGAGTCACTGTATCCAAAGGAATTGGCAGTCACAGAAGAATTTCATGAAATAACATATGAGCAAGAGCTTAAGGTGATGAAGGAAGAAGTTCAAGCTGCTTTGAAGGAAATAGCAAAAAATAAGGACCCAGGAATAGATGGTATACCAATTGACGTATTTCAGCTAACAGATGCTGCCCTGGATGTGCTCACCAAGTTGTGCCAAGAAATCTGGAGAACAA
>NW_006400007.1:3184035-3186497 GCF_000299155.1 Elephantulus edwardii
GCTCTAGTCTCCTGTGATGACAGAAATACCTAGTTATATATCTCTTTTAAACAGTTTTCTCCCTCCTCTGTTTCAGTGCAGTATACATTATTGAACCGAAGATGATCTTTCCATCTCTCTAGTCCTTCCCAGAAGTATTATTAGTTCTCCAATTTATACATCGTAATTTTGGCATTCTCAAGGAACTGAAATTATGTTTCTCAAAAATGTTCTTGGAGTTTGGGGGACAAAAAGTATTTTAGAGGGGCAAGATCAGTATAGAGATTCTGAGCAAAACTATTGTAGACAATCTTTGCTACCCTCCAAGAGCAGATGTTTTGATTTGATGGGGGGGAAATTCCTTAATCCTCAATGCTGCGTTCCTGACCTTTTCCTCACCTGTATGGTTTTCCGTTTTGTTTTGCTTTTTCTTTTTTGCAGAATCATCCTACCATATACCATGCAGTCCCAAGTGACCCCTCACGGCCTGAGGACTGACCACTAGGAGGGTAGAAATTCCATATTCACTTTAAGGGGCACAGCACAGCCTCTAAAAGGCGACAAAGTTGTCTTGCTGTATGCACCACCGTTTAATTCTGTTTTCTTAAAACTTCATAATAAGCCTCCATGATCATTCTTTGTCCTTGGTGAAAATCTGTCAAGATTACCCTGAGCCTTCCCATAGAAGTGACCATAACCATCTTCAATTGACCTCTGCCTTGAACTTAATTGGCCCAGAAAATCCCCTTAAAACCTCTAGTTCTCTGGGACCTTGCTCTGTGGATTGTATTGGTTTCACTAAAATTGTTTTCATTAGCTTTTTGTTTTTTTTTAAAGACTGATAAAAGCTAGCTCTTTGAGCTCAGTTTTCGTTTTTTTTTTTTTTTAAGGGCATCCTGACTAGCCTAAAGGAAAAATTTTACTAAGAGAACGTGTCCGTTTGCAGCCATCCACTGATTGCAGAGACGTGTTTGAACAAGTTTTGTTGAAATAAATACATGCATGTTTGCAATACCGTTAGCAACACTCTTTACTTGAGCAAATCTCTTACTTTGTGAAAAGTCAGTGGAAACAAAAGATAGTAGTAGTAGTTGTTTCTTTTTAACCATATGCATGTTATTTGGGATAAACTCTTAACATATTTGTAAGGTTTGTTTGTTTGTTTTAAAAGTAGTTCTGAATAGCCAACCAAAATAATTAATTGTTAATGTGGTTAAAAATACACTTGAATTACTATATCCAAGTTGAATACAACTTGAATTACGGTATTTATATATACAACTGGATAGTTTTACGTAATAAAATGGGTAATAATTGAAAATGTTTCTTGAGTGTAACTATTCTAGATTTGTTTATTAAACAATTATTTGAAAACAAAAGCAAATCTGTGCCACCAAATTGATAATGTTGTTGTTAGCTGCCATCGAGTCGTCTGTTACTTATAGTGACCCTATAAACAACAGATCTGAATATTGGCCCATCTCGCCTGTCCTTACAATCTTTTTTTTTTTTTAGTTTCTATTTTTTAAATTTATTATTAATTTCAGTGAAAATTTACAGAGGCTTTGGATTTCCATTCATTCATTCATTGTTGCACTTTTCTCCTCCCAAGCTTCCCTCCCCCTCCCCCAGTACACTACCCTCTTGGAAAAGTAAAAGTAAAATTCTTTCATTGTTTTACAAACCCTCTCCCAGGTCCACTCCACTATGCAGCCTTCACTCTGGACTCTTGTCATGATAAAAATACCTAATCACATATTCCTTTTAAACTGTTTTCTCCCTCTGTTTCAATGCAGTATACATGTTGAACCCATCTTTCTCAGTCTCCCCCAACCCCGAGGTCAGACCTGTTTTACAACAGTGGGACCATGCAGTATTTGTCCTTTTGTGACTGAGATAGTTCACTCAGCATAATGTCCTCCAGGGTCACCCATTTAGAATAATATTGCATGAGTTCCTTGTTTTTCAATGCAGTGTAGTATTCCATTGTGTGAATATACCACAGCTTCTCTATCTGTCCTTACAATCTTAACAGACCTGAGCTCATTGTTAAAGTCACTCTTTTTATCCATCTTGTTGGGATCTTACTGTCTTTCACTGACCTTCTATCTGTGCCAGCTTGCTCTTTGTTTTACAGATACTAATTTTTAACAATTGCAAAAAATTATTAAAATATTTTTCATGAAATACAGGAGTTTGCTAATGCTGTTTCATTTAACATTTCTTTCCTGATATTATGTACTGTGTAATCATACTGATTTTGATGAGTATTATTATTATTAGTAGTAGTAGTATTAGAATGTAATTAAAGTTGTTTTTTTTCTATATTTTATTAATTTTCATAAACATTTACAGAGATTTTGGGTTTCCATTCATTCATTGTTGCAGTATTCTCTCTACCCTTCTCCCAGTTTGTTCTTGTCCAAATGCCACAGTGCTTGTCAAAGCCAGTTCTGATTAATCTTCTTTGTCAGTGTGTCCTT
>NW_006400007.1:3186990-3199060 GCF_000299155.1 Elephantulus edwardii
GTCTCTCCCCAACCCCAAGGACAGTCCCATTCTACAACAGTGGCATCATGTAATATTTGTCCTTTTGTGACTGAGAATGTAATTAAAGATATTAACTACATTAACAAATGATATTTTTCCCATTTTTTCAATTTCAGCTTTATCAGCAGGGACGCTTATGTCAACTGGGAAGTGAATTTTGTGAATTGGAAGTTTTTGCTAAAGTATTGAGAGCTTTGGATAAAAGGTAAATTTATTGGCAAGAAACATTTTTTATGTTACTAATTCCTTTTGTAATTAATCTCTGTAATCTCTGGGCAAAGATGACTAATTTCATCAAGATGTATAACCTTGGAAACCTGATGTGGGAGGGTCACCATGAATTGGAATCAACGCAGCAGCCAGGGGTTTAGTTTGGCTTATGGAATTAAAGTATTTCTTAAATGTAATCATATCAGAAAATTCAGAATGGATCAAATAATCTTGCCTTTAACAAGTATATGGTGGTGTTTTTTTTTGTTTTTTTTTTGGTGGTGGTAGTTTTGTGCCATTGCGTCAGAACTAATAGCTGACCCTCAAGCAGGTTTTCAGAGGCTGGAAATCGTAAGAGAGGAGCTTGCTCATCCTTCTGGGGAGCAGCCTTTGGATTTGCAGCCCTGCTTCTTACCGCTCGGCCACCGGAGTTCCCTATAGGGCCAGTAAAACTATAATTGTTTATTGATAAATTGGTTTTTCCATATATCTGGTATTAATATACTGTGTTATCATAGTTTATTTTTGTTTTAGAAGCAGTGACATTTCATGTTAATAATTTTAACAGCCAAATGAATCATCACAAAATATATACAATCTATATATTCAGCAACTAGATAAAGGAATAGCAGGTAACTAAAATCTCAGAAACTGGTTTTACTCTCTTCCAGTCACTATTCTTTATTACAAGAGTAGGATTCATTTTGCCAGTTTTTGAGCTTTATAGAAATTAAAATTATCCAATAATTTTATAAAATTACCCAGGAAGTATTCTTGTGTGTCTAACTCCTATGTTCCTCAGTATTATGTTATATTATTACTCATGTTTAATTGCTAAACATTTCTAGTTGTACATGTTAATCATATTAATATAATTTTTATTTACTCATCTCACTGTTCTTAATTAGTTGCATTGTTTCCAGCTTTTAGCTGTTGCTGTGAACTTTCTTGTACAGGGCTTTTGGCAATCATAGGTAAGCATATCTATTAGATGTATACACCTGGTAATAGAGTTTGGAAACTGATTTTAAGATTTATAACTCTGGTCAGCCAACATGCTACAGAAAGTAATAAAAAAAATTGTTATAGTAATTGTGCAATCCAAACAAATAAACTTTGTAACAGAAAGGAGACAGTTTCTCCTTTTGCCCTGTTCTTCTCTAACCCCTTTGGAATATGAGTACTCTGACAATTTAGTTTCATGGGTGCAGCGAAGGATACCCAATTCATCTTCCCCACTGTAGTTAAATGACAAAGAGCGAGCACTGCATTTGATTGTACCTACTATTTGCTCTGAGGGGAAAAGATTGACAGTCTCTTCCCATGCGGTTTATATCCTCTGAAAACCTGCTGCTAGAAGGTCAGCTTTGAGTTGTTTTTACTTTCTTTAGTGTTGTTCCCTAAATTTACCTCAGCTGTCACTTTTTTCTAGGTAGCTTTGGTGATCTAATGGTAAGAAACTGCGCTGCCATACCAAAGGCATGCAGTTTGAATCTACCACCTTCTCTGTGGGAGAAAGAAGGGCAATCTCCCATGCCATTAAACAAAAATTCTCACCACGGGACCAGTAGGTAACATCATAAAATAGATGGAAAAAATACTGAAATTGTCAGTTTCATCTTCCTTGGATCTACAGTCAGCATCTTTGCTACCAGCAGTTAAGAGATGAGGAGACTTATTGCATTGGGAAAGTCTGTAGTCAGAGACTTCTCCAAATTACTGAAGAACGTTGGTGTTATTTTTGAAGACTAAGGTGGGCCTGTTAGAAGCCATGGTCTTTTCAGTCATTTGCTATGCATCTGAAAGCCAGACGAGCATGACAGGAGGAGAATTGTTGCTTTTGAGCTCTGGTGTTAGAAAAGAATACTGAAAATTCTTTGGACTACCAAAAGAACAAACACACTGTCTTGAAGAAAGTGCAATCAGAATGCTCCTTTTGAGGCAGAGATGACAAAGACTTCTCACATACTCTGACTATATTGTGAGGAGAAGCTATCCCACAGGACGGGACATTATGCTTGGAAAGGTAGTGGGAAGGTGAAAGAGAGGAAGACATCAAACAGATGTATTGACACAGTGACAGCAGCAATGGGTTCAAGTGTGTTAGAGATGATAAGGACGGCACAGGATAGGACAAGGATGAGATCTTGTTCATAGGGTTGCTATGAGTCATACTCAGTGGTACCTGAGAGCAACAACTTCACTTTTTTTAAACTCACATTTGTAAGAAAATACAAAGATGGTTTCTCAGAGTTTTACTAATCTCTGATATGAATATTGCCAAGTTTTTTATTTATCACTTGAATAAAGTTTATTGAATGCCCAGTGTATTTCACACTGTCTTAGATAGTGAGACAGAAAATAAAAATTATAAGATCCTTTCTTTGCATTTTAGACTTACATAAGATAATAAACAAGCAAAGCAATAGAACGGTTTCATGGTTCAAGGATAACCTTGAAATGTAGCCTATGTACTAAGCCTATAAACATTTTGTGAATTGATTAAGACTAAATATGTAAATGAATAGAGTCTTAGTGGTTGTGTGCGTAATGTATTGGACTGCTAACCAAAAGGTCCACATAAGAATTCACAAGATGCTCCTTTGGGGAAAAAGAAGGACAGTCTTCTCCATAAAGATTTAGAGCCCAAGAAACCCATTGGAAGGTGGCTATGAGTCAGAACCAGCTCTGCAGCAGTGGGATTTTAAGTTTGATGGCATAATGGGTAAGAATTTAGTTGCTAAGAAATGGATCAGCAGTTTGAACCTGCTAGCCACTGTAATGGGATAAGATTGGGTCAGCTAGTATACTATAAAAATTTCTAGTTTTCGAAACCTTTTGGGCAATTTTGCTCTGTTCTCTAGGGTCACTGTGAGTGAAAATCAACTTGATGGCAGTGAGCTTACACAAATAATGGAAAATAACATCCATTTAAGTAAAAGAAAACGGTAGAAAAGCTTTTAAAAACATTTTTTACTTGAAGATTAAGCTTTCTGGAATCAGAAATTTCTCAAAGCATTTCTGAACCTAGGTGCTATAAAGCTTTAGTGGAATAACACTCTTTCGTCTCTTAGATTTATGAGATATGGTGCCAGTGAGTCAGTTTTTGACTCATAATGACTCTGTGTTACAGTAAAATTGCCCCCTAGGTTTTCTAGGATGTAACCTTTATAAGAGCTTATCTCCCTGTCTGTCTTCCCTGGAGATGCTAGATGAGTTTGAACCACCAGTTTTTCCCTTAGCAACTGAGTCTTAGTAGGACTTCTTAGGTTGTATCTTAACCAAATCCAGTTCATGACTGTTTTTTATATACTCTTCATATCCTGCTATATCTGAAATAGCACCATTGGGTAACTTTATCGCAAAACTTTATTACACAAATTTATTTTCTCACTATTAGGAGTCTAGAAATCCAAATTCAAGGCACTATCTCTAGGGAGGGAACTCTGGTGACATATTCCATAAGGAGTTATACTGCTCACCTGGTTTGAAATCCAGGAGAAAGATGGGCATTCTTTTCTCATGTAATTTACAGTCTTAGAATCCTGATGGATCGTCAGAACTCAGTTCTGACTCAGTGGCAGGGAGATGAGTGAGCTCTTGGGGAGGAGCCTGGGTGGCAGAATGTGTAATGTGCTAATTCACATTGCAGTATGTGTAGTTAGCATTTTTAAACAGTGGAACAAAGATGGACTGTGTTCATTTTCCTTTATAGACTTGGAAACCTGATAAAATATCACTGTGAGGCTTAAATTGACTCCATGGCTATGAATTTTTGAGAAGGCTAGTAAAGGAAGGTTTTCTCTATCTTTTGTCTCTGAGGAAAGATCTTTTGTCCCTTTTCATAGGCGATTTCATAGTTACTTGGTGGCCTTATATGGCTTGGTATGTGTCTTTCCCTCACTACTTTTTGTTACTAGATCTGCTCTTTTGTATTTCTAGAGAGATTGAGATAAATCTAATCTCTTACTGCTTATTAACAATTTAATTACTTATTAGCATGATAAAACTATATCCCTAAGGAAAGTGTAGTAAGTTACAGTAGGATTTTAGCATGCATATTTTTGGGGACATAATTCAATCCACATAATTCTGTAACCTACAGGTACTTAAGTGTTTTAATTTTGAAACTAAAAGCATACAGTTTGACTCCCTCCCCCTCTTATCCAGAGTAGTGGCTCTATTATTTACATTTTTAAAAAATTATTTTGTCAAGATCACCATAAAATTCATTTACAAGTATAAAGTTCAGTGGTTTTTAGCATATTCACTTGAATAATGCTGCTGTGAACATTTCTGGATAACACAATTTTTTGTAGATACGTATTTTCAGTTTTTTGCATTATATTCCAGGAATGATAAAGATTTATCACTTTAACATTTTGAAGATCTACCAAACTATTATTCCATGTTGGCTACAATGTTTTACATTCTGATGTATTAAGAGTTCCAGTTTTTCTACACCTTCACTGATATTTATTTGGGGCTGGGGCTCTTTTCACCATAGTGGGAGTGAAGTGTTCCTCATTGTAGTTGATCACATTTGTTACTGACTAATGAAAAGAGCCCAGATTGTGAAATGTGGAACACTTGGCTGCTAACTGAAAGCTTGATGGAGACTACTATCACATCTCATAAAGATTACAGCCTGTAAAACAGTGGGGCAGGTCTTTTGTTACATGAGGCCACTATACTTCAAAATAGAGTCAAGGGTATTTAACAGCTATGACTGATGATAATGAATATCTTTTCAAGTGCTTATTGCTCATTTTTTTGTAAAGCGAATATTTATATTTGTTGAACATTTTAAAAATTGGATTATTTATAATATTTTCTCCTCAAATTATAAGACAATTTGGTTTTTAAATCCTATTTTAAAGGTTAGTTTCATCCTTCATATTTTATTTGTCTTATTAGGATTAAGTTATATGTCATAAACCCTTCTCAGTATTACAGGATTACTTTGTGATCCACTTAAGAACAATAGTAACCTGAATTGTGAATAACTTAGGCCTCATAAATCATAAGGCAAGAAGAATTTTATCTTATTCCTGCCTGGAAATTAATGTTATTTGTGTCGTGTTTTGTTTTGTTTTTTAGCAAGCTAGCCCTTTGTAAAAAGACAAAAATATGTTTAAAATAACTTTTTCTTCACTTTTAGACATTTGCTTCATCATTGTTTCCAGGCTTTGATGGATCATGGCGTGAAAGTCGCTTCAGTCTTGGCCTACTCATTCAGTCGACGGTGCTCTTATATAGCAGAATCAGATGCTGCAGTAAAAGAAAAGGCCATTCAAGTTGGTTTTGTTTTAGGTAAGAACAAAATTGAGGGATGTTTTGCCCTATGAAAGGAATAAACTTAGTGACAATAAAAAAAATGCTCTTAGGACTTTTCCAAAGGCTACATAAGTAGGTTATTTTTGAAAGTCATAAAAACTAGGCATAAATCTAATTTCGAAAACCAAACGTGGCAGCTCTCCATTGAGTTTTTGAAGCTATAAGTCTTTTTTTTAAAAAAATAATTTATTTTATTATTTTGTGTGTGTGTACCGTCAAATTGGATCTGACTGGTACAGGAGGAGATTGACCCTCCTTTTCCAGCAGAGCATCTGGTGGATTTGAACCACTTATCTTTGGGATTACAGTGCAGCTTCTTGCCACCAGGCCACCAGAGCTCCCCTGAAGCTCTAAGTCTTAAGGACCACTTTGCCTCATCTTTCTCCCCTGGAGTGGAGGGTAGATTCCGCCTTTGGTTAGCAAGTCAACCTAGTAATATCTTTGTAAGTTTAATTTCTTTAATACGTGGGAAGTGGTTACCACAGTGTAAAATAGTTTGCCTTTTGTAGTTAAAGCATTTATTATATGTTAACAATGTACTGATGTTAATAATGCATTAATGTTAACAATGTAGTTGCATAACACCTAGCCATTATCATATAGTTACTCTAAATCATTTTATAACAAATTATTATATAGTATATAATGCATATATGATTGTGCCATAACCAATATATAATCATTAGTTAAAAATGTTAACCATTATTAGGAATCAGGATCCTTAAAAAAGATGGTATACGATTAAAAAAATATAACATCCTCTTTGGTATTGAGTATGGAAATATGGAAAAGTTATATGTATCCTACAAGGTGAAAAACTAGAAGAATCAGAATATAGTAAACAATTAACTAAAAATTACTCTTGGGGCTATGGAAATAGTCTTAGAGAGTTAAAACCCTGGATTCCTTAAGCACAATCTCAACTTTGATTTTAATTCTCCTAGTTCAGGATCTTTTTTTCCTCTTTTTATTACCACAATTAGTATTCTTCCTTTATGGTAAGTGCAGGATTTTAATATATTTCTCAGTTTATTTGATTTTCAATGTAAGCATGCCATTTGAGTTCTCAAGTGTTATATATTCTCTTATCTAAAGTTAATAGTTTTTCTTGTCTTTCAGGTGGCTTTCTTTCCGATGCAGGCTGGTACAGTGATGCTGAGAAAGTTTTTCTGTCCTGTTATCAGTTGTGCACTATACATGATGAGATGCTTCATTGGTTTCGTGCAGTAGAATGTTGTGTGAGGTGAGTGGGAACAGAGCCTACAGTTATATGCTACAATCGGTTTAGTGGCTTATAGTTTTAGTTTTTGTAAGTTACACAGTAGCTGTAATTAAGAAATTAAACAAGTCACATTGTGTAAATCTGCTGCAAAAGACCTCTTTGCGGTCTTAATAAGTACAGTTGGCACTTTGATGACTAAATGTGCTGCACTCAAGTACATGCCATATGTTTATAAAAATCCCGGGTTGTTTTTTTTTTATTTCTTAATTACATTTTATACTTTGCTTTTTCTTGCTATAAATGTACTATTAACTCTTTGCTTTCGCTCTTTTTTTTCCTATATGTAATGTTCTGCTTAGTCTTTGCTTTTACTGTTCTTATTTTTTGTAAATGTAACGTTCAGCTTTAGTTGTTTTGATAAGAGATTTTCTCTCAAATCTCTAATTTGGCCTTTTAAAAAAGTTTTTATGAAAATGATGAGAAGTCAATACTGCTAAAAATAAAATAGAAATTACTTGCTCTGTGTTAACTAAAGTTTAGTGAGTTTACTGAACATTTAGTCTTTTTTATAGAAAGAAAAGTTCTAATAATTGAAATTAATTCTTAATGTCTTTTGAATTAGAATAATAGAGTCTTCCTTAAAAAATAAGTTGATATAAGTTAAGATGAAATAAGTTGTTTTAAATGTTTTCCAATTTTAGTTCAGTCTTTTGAACCTTTTTATACAGGGTTATTACCAGTTTTAGGAAACACTCAAATCCTGAACATAATTTTATTATATGCTAATTTAATTATAAATAATATGTTAGATGTCTGTTATAATTGCACAGAGATATTTTAAACTCACTCACTGCTGTTGAATAAAAGTTTATAATAAAATAAGCAGCTGTGGTGTACTGTTAAACAAGAGAATATATTATAGGGATATTTTTGTGGACATGCTATAAAAAGATTAAATTTTTTACCATGTAATTTATAATACTAATAAATAATCTCTACTCTCTTGCCTTAGCACTTTTTTTTAATAAAACTGTCTCTCATTATTTGAGCTTTTTTAAAAAAAATTTTTTTTATTATTTTCTCTGTATGTGCACTGTCAAATTGGATCTGACTGGTACAGGAGGAGATGGCCCCTCCTTCTCTGGCAGAGCCTCTGGTGGTATATCTCTGGGATTGCAGTGCAGCTTCTTGCCACTTGGCCACCAGAGCTCCCCTAGCACTTTTTTTTAAAAAAAATGTGATTTTAATGGAAGTTTATAGAAAGGTTGGTCATTCATTCGTTGTTGAGCATTTTCTGCCCTCTCCCTCCCTACTTTACCACATCTGCCTATTATAGAGGGAATAGGCGATTAGAGTGTCTCATTTGAGATCTTTGAGGATAGTTCACTGTTTCTATTTTCATAAATTACTGCATTTGTAACAGGAGAGTAATTTTGAATAAAAAAATGTTTTGGATACTTTGTAGGTTCTTTTTTAGCAGCTTTTCTTTTTTTTAATTCAAAGAGAAAGCACTCTATTTTTGTGTGTGCTGCTTCTCTCACCCTCTTTTTCTTTCTTCCAGTTGTGGACAACATATATGATATAAATGTTTACCAATTCAGCATCTTTTACATATACACTGAAGTTATACTAATTATATTCATGTTGTTCAACACTACAACTATTGGTTTCCAAATGTTTCTACCATCTTTCACAGAAGCTCAGTATCTTCTTTGTACTTCTTGCCTGTCTGCCAATAAACATTGGTCTCTATAAGTTTTCCTTTCTTAAATATTTTCTGTAAATGGTATCATACAATATTTAACCTTTTATGATTGACAGCATAATATTCATTCATGTTTTAACATTTATCAAGGCTTTATTTTGTAGATTAATAATATTCCTTTATATGCATGTTTTAATGACATACACAGTGACTGCATTGACACAGTGACTGTAACAGTAGGCTCAGATATGTCAGAGATTGTGAGAGGATGGCACAGCATGAGACAGGGTTCAAATCTGTTTATCATAGGTTTGCTGTGAGTCATACTCGATGGCAACTAACAACAACATGTATGTTACACATTTTGTTTCTTCCTTCATCTCTTAATGGTCATTTAGGCTTTTGAATATTGTGAATTGTGTGGTAATGAACATTGATGCATAAACATTTGCATTCCTGCTTTTTTTTCCTTTCGGGTATATAGGGATAGTATTACTGGATCATAGGGTGGTTGTTCAGTCTTTTAGGGGGGTATCCACTATACTACGATGCAATGCTAGACATGCTAACCTCTCTATGCCAATCCAAAGGCAAGCAGTTTAAATTCACCAGCTGCTCTACAGGAGAAAGATGCGCAATCTCCTTTCATGCAATTTACAGCCTCTGAAAACCTGATGAAAGGTCAGCTGTGAATCATTTCCCACTTGATGGCATATAAGAACAACAGAATACGGTGACGGGTAACTGTCAGTAATTCAAGCAGGATTCAGAAGAGAATGTTATCACTAACATCAAATGCATGTTGGCTGAAAACAAAAGACCACAAAGCTGTTTATTTGTATTTTTTGACAACAGGAAACATTTGACTGTGTGGATCATAATAATTTATGGATAGCATTGAGAAGAATGAGAAATCCAGGATACTTAGGATATTCATTCAAAACCTGTCCAAAGATAAGAAGTGGTTGTTGAAACAAAACAGGGGGACACTGTGTGGTTAAAATCAGGAAAGCTGTGTGTCAGGGTTATGTGCTTCTCATTCTATTTATTCCATATGGATGCTGACTGAACAGATAATCTAAGAAACTGGTCTGTATGAAAAAGAATATGGCATCAGGGGTGGAGGAACATTTGTCGGGGAGCTGCATTATGTTAAATGACATAATCTTGTTTGCTGAGAGCAAAGAAGATTTAAAGCACTGAAGAACAAAAAAGACAAAATGGATATTAAGAGAACAAAATCCTCACCATTTGAAAAATAGCCTAAGAACATTGTGATTGGTTGAGAAAAGATTGAAGTTATCAATGATTTCATTTTACCTGGATCCACAGTACATATGCTTGGAATCATCAGACAAGAAATCGGTGTTTTGCATTGGGCAAATCTGCTGTCAGAGACCTTTAAAGTGCTAAAGGACAAGGATGTCCTTTTAAAGACTTAATTTGTACCTAATCCAAGCCAGATTTTTGTATGTTTCATATGTATGTGAGACAGTAGCTTTGACTTGTGATAATAATGAAGACTATGGAAAATACTTTGATGTTAAATCTTGTCTTTTTGAAGAAATTCAGCCAAAATATTAAGAGGCAGGGAAGATGAGGTATTATCTCACATACTTTAGGTATGCTGTGATAGGCAAGTTCCTGGAAAAGAAGGACATAATGCTTAAAAAAGTAGAGAGTCAGAGTGAGATGAATTTACACAGTGACTGCAATGTAGTGACCTGAAGCATAGCAGAGATTGTATGATGCAGGATCAGGCAGGGTTTGATTCTGTTGTATGTAGGGTTGATGCCAATTTGATAGCACCTAACAACAGTGACTAATGACATGAATATCTTTTTATGTGCTTTCGGTGCTGCTGCTTATGTGCCGTTGAGTCTCCAGTGACTCATAGTGACCCTGTGTGCAACAGCTTTGAAGCCTGCCCTGTCCTGAGCCAGTCTCACTGACTTTGACACACCTACCCCCATGGCCCCAGTTACTGTATCAATCTATCTCATCTGGATTCTTCCTCTTCTGCATTGTCCCTCCACCCTTCCAAGCATGTCCTTCTCTGATGTCCTGGCCATGTGCCAGAGTATATGAGAAAGAGCTTCAAAATCCTAGCCTTCAAAACTTGGTTTCACCCTCTCCAAAACAGGCCTATTTGTTTTCTTGGCTGTTCAATACTCTTCTCCAGCACCACAACTCTAAAGGTATGAGTTCTTCTGTCATCCTTAGTCGTTGTCCAGATCTCTGTTGCGTAGCAGGTAATTGCAAAGACATTGACCTAGGTCAAGCACACCTTAGTCTCTGGACTTGACATCATTGCTTCTCAGTACTCTGGAGAGGTCTGTGACAGCAGATTTGGTGCTTGTTCAAGTCCTTTGCCCATGTTTTATTATATTGTCTTTTGGTTAAATTATTGTAGTCCTTTACTTTCTCAAGGATAGCAAGTAATCAAGGATTACTGAGAGAAAATACTGTATCTAACCAACTTTATAGCAAAAGTGTGAATTTTCCAGCATAGAAAACTCATTGTACCTCTGTATATCTTATCTGAGGGAAATACTCAAGACATTTTTCTGATTAAAAATAGAATAATAGCAGACACCAGTATAAGGGATGATATCGTAGAAATAGTATTTAATTAATGAATTATATATTTTTTAAGAACCAAACACGTAAATTCACACTCACTCACTGCTCTTGAGTCCATTCAGACTTACAGTGATCCTCCATCAAGTTTTCAAGTCTGTGAATCTTAAACAGCAGGAGGTTGCTTATCTTCCACCTGAGGAACTACTGGTGGATTCAAAGTGCTGAGGACACTTGGTCTTTTGGTGAGCAACTGAACACCCTAAAAACTATACCACCATGGTGTTTGTGTAATACATAGTTAGAAATAAATTGAATAAGAACAGGATAAAGAATAAACTGGATGTTGTTAAGAACATGTTTGGTAAAGATTTTTTTTAATTGGGCCTGAGAAGTACAATTTTAGAAATAAAACAAAATTCTCAATTGCATGTATTCTCAGATCTCAAGTAAGAAGTTTTTCCCCCATAAATTTTTCCAAAAAAAGAAAATCCTCTTCCGAATCTCTTCATTCTATGTGATGTTCTTTCAGTTAGTACATTTTGAGTAGAGCATAAGTAAGGAGTGTTAGGCTGAAGCAGGTCAATCCGTGTTAATGTCAGAATGATCAGAGAGATCACCTGGCTTAATTTTCTTTTTTAAGGAAGAAATGAAATTTAATAGAGATTTACTCTGGAGGTCATGACCTTAACAATTATGAGGTCTTTATTGACTGGCTTTTTAAGTATTACTTTGAAAAGTAGAATAGTTAATGATCGGATTATAGAGATGTGTGAATGCCTACTTACCATCGCAGGAATGGAAAAGCTTGACAGTATGGTGCTTTACAAATTGTTACTTGTAGCTTTGGATAAAGTATCTAGTGATATCATAAAAATACTCAAAAGTTAAGATTTTCAAATGTGAATATTATACTCTAGAAATCAGATTTTTTTTTTTTTTTTCTGGTCCACAGCCTTGGCCTGCTCTGGGCACTGGCAGGTTTATTGTTCATG